>NC_057802.1:216976102-217015252 GCF_018294505.1 Triticum aestivum | reverse complement strand
TTCACCTACCTATGAAGAGAGCAAAATAATGTATAGCAGGAAAATGAATGCTCCCTATGGTAGCTTGTGCTATATCTCTAGATTCCCCCACAGTTATACTAGCAAGAAAATTTCTAAATTCAGATTTGCGAGGTTCACTAGCACTACCCCATTGTGGAAGTTTGCAAGAAGTGGTAAAATCCTCTAAGTCCATGTTATAAGATTTTTCATAAAGATCAAACAGGACAGTTGGAGAATTACGTGAAGATGAAAATTCAAACCTCCTCACAAATGAACTAGTGAGATAGTGGTATTGGTTGCACTTCTCTGCCTCGAAGCTCACAAGATCAGCGTTACGCAAATATGCGTTAAATTCTTCCTTGATTCCCGCTTGATCCATAAAGTTCTCTGAAGGCCATTCATAGGGCCGCACTAGAGCACCCTTGGTGGCTCATCGTCAGCATCACGCATTGCAAGCCTGGGTCCTTGCTTCCTTGAAGAACCACCTTGGAACATTTTCCTAAGCATATTTCTTCCTCTGAAAAATTTCTGAAATTTTTAGTAACTTAAACAAAAGTGAACCAAGCTCAATAAAATTGATAGCAACTACTCCTACAAGTGCCTAGAGCCTATATCATGCATTAAAACTACTTGGAACCCTATGAATTTGACATGCAAGCTCAAGAACATGGTCACCTAGGCAGCACAAATTTGCAATGAATAAAGCACTAGAACAAAGACTAATTGGACCAATGGAGGAGTCACATACCAAGGAACAATCTCCCCAAGCATTTTTGTGAGAGGTGCTTTGAGCAAGGAGATCGAAAATCGCAGCAAAATGAGCTAGAACTCGTGCTTGAGCTGGATATTGGTGTTTGTTGGAGGAAGAAGAAGTGTGTGGGTGCAGGACTAAGTGGAGGGGGCCATCATGGGCCCACAAGGCAAGGGGCGCGCCCAGGGGGGTAGGGCGCGCCCTCCACCCTCATGGCCAGGTGCTTGCCCCTCCTGCTGTGTTCTCAGTGCCAGATATTCTCAAATATTCTAGAAAAAATCATATTCCATTTTCAGGGCATTTGGAGAACTTTTATTTTTGGGGTATTTTTATATTGCACGGATAAATCAGAAAACAGACAGAAAAATACTATTTTTACTTTATTTCAACTAAATAACAGAAAGTAGAAAGAGGGTACAGAAGGTTGTGCCTTCTAGTTTCATCCATCTCATGCTTATCAAAAAGAATCCACTAACAATGTTGATCAGGTCCTGTTAACAAACTCATTCCGAATAACATGGAACCAGAGAAATTTCGAATAACACTATGTTACCTCAACGGGGATATGCACATCCCCTATAATAAGAATATCATATTTCTTCTTGACGGTAGGAAGAGGAAATGCAAAACATCCAATAATAATCGATGGAATTTTTCCAATAGAGTTGATACTATGAACTTGAGGTTGTTTCCTCGGAAAATGTACGGTATGCTCATTACCATTAACATGAAAAGTGACATCACCTTTGTTGCAATCAATAACAGCCCCTGCAGTATTCAGAAAAGGTCTTCCAAGAATAATAGACATACTATCGTCCTCGGGAATATCAAGAATAATAAAGTCCGTCGAAATAGTAACATTTGCAACTACAACATGTACATCCTCACAAATACTGACAAGTATAGCAGTTGATTTATCAGCCATTTGCAAAGATATTTCAGTAGGTGTCAACTTATTCAAGTCAAGTCTACGATATAAAGAGAGAGGCATAACACTAACACCGGCTCCAAGATCACATAAAGCAGTTTTAACATAGTTTCTTTTAATGGAGCATGGTATAGTTGGTACTCCTGGATCTCCTAGTTTCTTAGGTATTCCACCCTTAAAAGTATAATTAGCAAGCATGGTGGAAATTTCAGCTTCCGATATCTTTCTTTTATTTGTAACAATATCTTTCATATACTTAGCATAAGGATTCATTTTGAGCATATCAGTCAATCGCATACGCAAGAAGATAGGTCTAACCATTTCAGCAAAGCGCTCAAAATCCTCATCATCCTTTTTCTTGGATGGTTTGGGAGGAAAAGGCATGGGTTTCTGATCCCATGGCTCCCTTTCTTTACCATGTTTCCTAGCAACAAAGTCTCTCTGATCATAACGTTGATTCTTTGATTGTGGGTTATCAAGATCAACAGCAGGTTCAATTTCTACATCATTTTCATTACTAGGTTGAGCGTCATCATGAACATCATCATTAACATTTTCACTAGGTTCATGTTCATTACCAGATTGTGTTTCAGCATCAGAAATAGAAATATCATTTGGATTCTCAGGTGGTTCACCAATAGGTTCACTAGAAGCATGCAAAGTCCTATCATTTTTCTTTTTCTTCTTTTAGAAGGACTAGGTGCATCAATATTATTTCTCTGAGAATCTTGCTCAATTCTCTTAGGGTGGCCTTCAGGATACAAAGGTTCCTGAGTCATCTTACCAGTTCTAGTAGCCACTCTAACAGCATAATCACTTTTCTTACTATTCATTTCATTGAGCAAATCATTTTGAGCTTTAAGTACTTGTTCTACTTGAGTTGTAACCATAGAAGCATGTTTACTAATGAGATTAAGTTCACCCTTAACATTAATTTTCTACCAAAATAAGCATTGAAATTTTCTTGTTTGACAATAAAATTATCAAACTCTTCTAAGCATTGTCTAGAAGAATTATAGTGAGGAATATCACCTTCATCAAATCTATAGAGAGAATTTACCTTTAATACCTGTGTCGGGTTATCAAGACCATGAGTTTTTTCAATAGGTAATGGATTAAGATCATATGTTTCTTCAACAGGCGGTAGATTAAGACCATGTATTTCTTAAATAGGAGGTAAATTCTTAACATCTTCAGCTTTAATACCCTTTTCTTTCATAGATTTCTTTGCCTCTTGCATATCTTCAGGACTGAGAAATAGAACACCTCTCTTCTTCGGAGTTGGTTTAGGAATAGGCTCAGGAGCTGGCTCAGGAGCTGGCTCAGGAAGTGTCCAATTATTTTCATTTGTCAACATATTATTCAATAGAATTTCAGCTTCATCCGGTGTTCTTTCCCTGAAAACAGAACCAGCACAACTATCTAGGTAATCTCTGGAAGCATCGGTTAGTCCATTATAAAAGATATCAAGTATTTGATTTTTCTTGAGAGGATGATCAGGCAAAGCATTAAGTAACTTGAGAAGCCTCCCCCAAGCTTGTGGGAGACTCTCTTCTTCAATTTGCACAAAGTTGTATATATCCCTTAAAGCAGCTTGTTTCTTATGAGCAGGGAAATATTTAGCAGAGAAGTAATAAATCATATCCTGGGGACTACGCACACAACCAGGATCAAGAGAATTAAACCATATCTTAGCACCACCCTTTAATGAGAACGGAAATATTTTAAGGATATAAAGGTAGCGAGTTCTTTCATCATTAGTGAACAGGGTGGCTATATCATTTAATTTAGTAAGATGTGCCACAACAGTTTCAGATTCATAGCCATGAAAAGGATCAGATTCAACCAAAGTAATTATATCAGGATCAACAGAGAATTCATAATCCTTATTAGTAACACAGATAGGTGAAGTAGCAAAAGCAGGGTCGAGTTTCATTCTAGCATTAAGAGATTGCTGCCTCCATTTAGCTAATAACCTCTTGAGTTCATATCTATCTTTGCAAGCTAAAATAGCTAAAGCAGCTTCTTTTTCAAAAACATAACCCTCAGGAATAACAGGTGAGTCTTCATCATCACTTTCATCTATATAATCAGTTTCAATAATTTCTTTCTCTCTAACCCTAGCAATTTGTTCATCAAGAAAATCACTAAGTGGCACAGTAGTATCAAGCATGGACGTAGTTTCATCATAAGTATCATGCATAGCAGAAGTGGCATCATCAATATCAGAACGAATAGCAGAAGCAGGTTTAGGTGTCGCAAGCTTACTCAAAACAGAAGGTGAATCAAGTGCAGAGCTAGATGGCAGTTCCTTACCTCCCCTCGTAGTTGAGGGATAAATTGTTGTCTTCTCATCTTTCAAGTTCTTCATAGTGACCAGCAGATATAAATCCCAAGTGACTCAAAGAATAGAGTTATGCTCCCTGGAAACGGCACCAGAAAATAGTCTTGATAACCCACAAGTATAGGGGATCGCAACAGTTTTCAAGGGTAGAGTATTCAACCCAAATTTATTGATTCGACACAAGGGGAGCCAAAGAATATTCTCAAGTATTAGCAGTTGAGTTGTCAATTCAACCACACCTGGATAACTTAGTATCTGCAGCAAAGTGTTTAGTAGCAAAGTAATATGATAGTAGTGGTAACGGTAACAAAAGTAACGGAAGCAAAAGTAATATTTTTGGTGTTTTGTAGTGATTGTAACAGTAGCAACGGAAAAGTAAATAAGCGAAAAACAATATGCGAAAAGCTCGTAGGCATTGGATCGGTGATGGAGAATTATGCCGGACGCGGTTCATCATGTAACAATCATAACATAGGGTGACACAGAACTAGCTCCAATTCATCAATGTAATGTAGGCATGTATTCCGAATATAGGCATACGTGCTTATGGAAAAGAACTTGCATGACATATTTTGTCCTACCCTCCCGTGGCAGCGGGGTCCTAATGGAAACTAAGGGATATTAAGGCCTCCTTTTAATAGAGTACCGGAACAAAGCATTAGCACATAGTGAATACATGAACTCCTCAAACTATGGTCATCACCGGGAGTGGTCCCGATTATTGTCACTTCGGGGTTGCCGGATCATAACACATAGTAGGTGACTATAGACTTGCAAGATAGGATCAAGAACTCACATATATTCATGAAAACATAATAGGTTCAGATCTGAAATCATGGCACTCGGGCCCTAGTGACAAGCATTAAGCATAGCAAAGTCATAGCAACATCAATCTCAGAACATAGTGGATAGTAGGGATCAAACCCTAACAAAATTAACTCGATTACATGATAGGTCTCATCCAACCCATCACCGTCCAGCAAGCCTACGATGGAATTACTCACGCACGGCGGTGAGCATCATGAAATTGGTGATGGAGGATGGTTGATGATGACGATGGCGATAAATCCCCCTCTCCGGAGCCCCGAACGGACTCCAGATCAGCCCTCCCGAGAGGTTTTAGGGCTTGGCGGCGGCTCCATATCGTAAAACGCGATAATCCTTCTCTCTGATTTTTTTTCTCCCTGAAAGTGAATATATGGAGCTGGAGTTGAGGTCGGTGGAGCGTCAGGGGGCCCACGAGGTAGGCGGCGCGCCCTAGGGGGCAGGCACGCCCCCACCCTCGTGGACAGGGTGTGGGCCCCCTGACGTGGATTTTTCTTCAAGTATTTTTCTTATTTTCCAAATAGGTGTTCCGTGGAGTTTCAGGTCATTCCGAGAACTTTTGTTTCTGCACATAAATAACACCATGGAAAGTCTGCTGAAAACTGCATCGGTCCGGGTTAGTTTCATTCAAATCATGCAAGTTAGAGTCCAAAACAAGGGCAAAAGTGTTTGGAAAAGTAGATACGACGGAGACGTATCATCAGGCGATCAAATTGTACACTGTAGATACTTTCCACCTCCTGTGTGCCACTATGGCGACCCCTTTGACATATAAAAGGAGGCCCGAGGCATACTATGGAAGGATTCGGACTTTTTGGACTGGGCATGCACGGCAGCTAGTTCAAGAGCTCAAGAACACCAAATATACACAGACAAGCAGGACTAGGGTATTACACATCGTTTGCGGCCCGAACCTGGGTAAAAATCCCCTCACGTTGATCGTCTAGACCTGCTCTTTGCTCAGCCCTTCACCCCCGCCAACCGTAGAAGGGATTCCCCGAGATCCCATAGGTGTCGTTTCCCCGACATCTTTGGCGCGCCAGGTAGGGGGCGTGATGTTGTGAAAATCTGGTCTAGAAGTTAGTGCATCGACTCCTTCGTCGCGATGGCTCTGAAGATGAAGGCGGCCCCAGCGGCCGGCTCGTCTGGAGTCGGTCTGACCGTGCTAGTGCGGGCGAGCGACAGGGTAGATGCTGGTGGCGGAGGAGGTCAAAGTCATCTCCATCACTCTGGTGCCATCAGCCAGGCGAGCGGTGTCATCTGCAGCCACGACAACCATCCGCGTGGCGACGAAAACCTAAGTCACGCAAAACCTTAAGCAACTTCCTGTACATAGGGTTATCTTCCTCGAAGGATTTTGCTCCTTGTATGGAAAACCTGCACACAAGGGAGCCGTTCCGCTATTGGCAACGCCCTTGTTCTGTTTCGAGTCCGCTCAACAGTTAAAGCGGTTGCGCCGAGAACGGCAAGGTGGCTTGCCCGGCAGCAAGCGCCCCCCGGCAGGCTGCTAAGGATCCGTTCCTCAAAGTGCCATAGCCCAGGTTTACACACCGGCAAACCTAGCCAACTAAGCGTAGGGCGTGTACATACAAAGAAAGACCAAACAGGAAGATAACACGCACTGTTTCAGAATATTGCAAAGTTATATTACATCAATGGTTGTCGCAGTTCTAACTTAAGATAAACTTGTCTTGGGCATGAACTCGCAGCGGTAATGAGAAACGGGGTGGCTAGTCCTGGTGCCGGCCTTCCAACCTCTTGATTCCATCGACACAGCTGATGATGGGCTTGATACGCTCTTCGAGCACCGTGAGGTCTGCATCCTCCGGCAAGATCTCCGGCGCATTGGAGAAGTCAACGCTGGGGTTCCAGAACGCCACCTTGGTGAGCACCTTCGTCAGGGCGCCCCGACAAAGCTTCCGAGCCTCATTGGCCTGATAAGTCGCCCGGCTAGAGCGGAGCTGCTCCAGGGCGTCGAGGATACACTCGAAGAACAGGGTCAGCCTGGCATTGGGACTTATGTTCGCATCCTGGGAGTACTTGATGTCCGACATGCCCATGACAGCTAGCTGCATGGTGAGCCTCTCAGCAACATCGATAAGGTGGCTGGTCCAGAGATTTACGTTGTCCACATAATCCTTGTGGGCAGCGGCATCATCCTTCTTCAGCTACATCTTGTCCTCAAGAGCCTTGTTCAGGGTCTCGTCACGGGCCTTGCCCTCCAAAAGCGCCCCTTCCAAGGTGTCCAGCTTCAGATCGCTGATGGAATTGTTGGCCTCGGAGAGCAGCTTGGTCTTGTCGGAGATGGTGACCTGCAAATCCGCCGAAGTGCGGTTAGCCGTGTCCCTGTCCTCCGTCAGCTTTGAGACCTCCTCCTTTAGCTGCTCCCGCTCCAGCTCCAGCTTCTCCACCTTGCCGGTGTGGTCCAGGGCTAGTGCATCAAGTGCATCCTTGTGCTTCTACTCCAGCTCCCGGGTCTGCTGCGCGACGAGCCTCTCGACCTCCTCGTCCTTTCCGTGAAGCGTGGCGGCAAGCGCCTGCTCATGGGCAACAAGGTCTTCCTCCTGGGTGTCCAGCAAGGCCTGCTGCTGCCGCCGATCAGCTTCGTCCTTGTCGGCCTGTTTCTTCGCCGCCTCCTGGGCCTTCTCGACATCAGCTTGCTTCAGGAGGAGCTCTCGCTTGCGCTCGTCCAGCTGATCCTGGGCATCCTTCAGTTCCTGCCGGGGCTCACCGAACCAGACTTGCATTTGAGCGACGCGCTCCTGAAAGTCTGCTTCGGCCCTGTCCACGGCTGCCGTCCGGGAGGTCACCTTGTCCTAGCAGGCACGATGGAGCGCCTGGAGCCTCTGGAAATTGGCGCTCATGGCCTGGAGGAGCTGCTCCTCTTGGGAGCCATCGCTGCTGGCGCTTGGTTCATCATCGTCAAAAACCTCCCCTTCGGCTGGCACTCTGGTGCTTGCCGGCCCTGGGAGGCTGACGAATTAAGAAGGGAAGGGGAAGGGGAGTTAAGTGGGCCAACTCCCACACATCTCTTCCCTGGTACCACCCCCCCCCCCCATAATTCAGTCGAGACTGGGAATTGACATAAGAAAAAAAATATTGATCTGTTCTTTGTGCACGTCAAGTGATCCAAGATAGTAGAAAAGCCCGCGAAAATCTTTGCAAATACGAGATAAAATCCTCGCTGAATAAACCTCCAACCGCGGCATCATTTTTCTCTATGAATCCGCGGCCTAACTGCCTTCCTATCTGGCATCTGCAGAGGCAATGTGGTGATGCCAGAACGATCCAAATATTGAACAATAATCAAGTTATATAGATGTGCAAAGCCAAGTCTAAGAAATGCACTGTGCGTGAGTGGCATGCATATGCTTAAACATGATCAGAGCCGCCGGCATATTTAATTAGGCCAACTAATGCTTTTTCCATGTCAAAACTACGCACCATCCTGCACCAAACAATGGATTGCGATAAAAACTCTATTTCCCACATCTAAATCCCCTACCAAACTCCCACCATTAATTCACATTCCTCTTCCCTAAGATTACCAAACACGTTGTAAGGGTATTTTCATCCAAAATTCTCCTCAATTCTATGTCATCACCACGCCGGAAAAAAATACACCTTATATAAAGGAACGGAGGGAGTAAAATCTTATCAACACCTCAACTAAATAAAAAATTTACTTAACTTTCAACACATAATCAAATTAAATCAAATCTATACTTAATATTGAAAGACTGAATATTTCATAGTTCTCCATAAAGTCATGGGTCAATCGTTAATACGGTGTGGTTCGGATCAATCGATCTGAACTGGGCCACGTGATCTATGGTTCGGTCCTTCCCTTGGTCAATCGTTAGTGATCGTTCAGATAGATTGATTTGATATGGGCCGCTTGAACTCGATATATTTTATAGAAAAGTCTCACTTTTTTCCATCGTCAAAAAGTTTCCCCATACGTCGGCCCCCACGTAAAGTTTTCATATGTCGTCCTCACCCAGCACGTTACACCTTTCCCTCATTAGCGATCTGACCCAGTTTTTTCTCAAATCGACTTAGATGGCCCTAATTTTGTTAGGATAGGAAACCATCACCCGATTTAGGCAGCAATCACAATTGACACCCTACGCAATCTCCCCACCCAATGAACCCTTCGCCCTCTTCCTCTTACCTCCCTATCCTTCCAACTCGAGTTTTCTAGGGTTCCGACACCGCCAACCCCGCTCAGCTCTCGCTGCCGCCACTTATGATGCCTGGCGAGCCGTAGAAGGATGTGGATAGGGTGGTTATGGTCACAAAAGAGGAGGCGAAGAAGTTGGGGATCATGGCCATCTTTCTGGGTTCATCTGCCATCCTCCTGCGTCAATGACAGTCACGAAATCAAGACAGTAGTGTACGTGTATTGATCTAAAGATATTGGCTTCCATTTGCATCATCGTTCGGTTTTCCTGTTGACAAGGCTGGTCACCCGCCCCTAGCTGCCCACGACTCTGCTACCAGTCCATCAAGTCAAAGGTCACGTTCGAGGTCAGCACAGCTATCGCTCGTTCATTCTTGCCGGCAACAATAGTCTGGGTTTGCGCCAGCGTCCAGCAGCTCAACGACGACTTCGTGTTTTACAGTTTCGATTTACAGTTGCGAAGTGGTGGAGTTTGACCATCTACCCTCTGTGTTGAGCAGGGATCCCTCACCTGGCTAGACCTCTTCAGTTAACAAGATCAGCCACAAGGTTCGTCTTGAGGACATGAAGTGCATGGTCTTTGCTGGCACCACCTTGTCAATGGCGGCGGCTATGTCGTCTATCGAGATGGGAACAAGCATGACGACTGAAAGTCTGATACAGGCAAGATCAATTCGCATATCCAGGAGGTATTGCAGTAGGAGGATGACACATTGATTGAAAAGAAGCTCAATGAGTTATGTGAGGCGCCCATAATTGGGACGACACAAGGAAGATGACTCAGAAGAATGCACTTGTGATAAAGTTACAGGGTGTTCGATACCTTAACTTGGACAACAGTGATTCGCTCTAATAAGACATGAACTTGGAACACCAACTAGAAGTCAGCGGTGATGCTTGTGGCAGTTGGGAGGTAGCTCATACAGTAATGAACTTCAAGGTTCATGGAACCATGTATGATTCAAATGATGGGAAGGTATAATGACAGGCAAACTTTGAACATGGATGGTAACCTTCAGATGACTGAAGATAGCTGCACTATTCAATGATGGTGATGCTTGTGGCAGTTGGGAGGTAGCTCATACAGTAATGAACTTCAAGGTTCATGGAACCACGTATGATTCAAATGATGGGAAGGTATAATGATAGGCAAACTTTGAACATGGATGGTAACCTTCAGATGACTGAAGATAGCTGCACTATTCAATGATGCAAGTATGCACACTCTGAGCATCAGTATGTTGCTACTGGGATGCCCATAGAGGCTGCATTCAAGGGACCGTTTGTCAATACATATATGTAACATGTTGCTTCTACTTGGCACTTCTATACTCTAATTAGTTTATATTTATTTTTTCCCATTGCAACCCTCGGGCGTTTCCTCCAAAACCAGTGAAAAATAATGGTTGTCCGTTTTTCTGCAACTTTAGATTATTTTAGACTATCTTCTTCGGCAGTGCTTCACATTCAGAGTATATGGTATATTGTTTTGCAAAAGGTTCAATATATAAATTGATCTTTGATTTCTAGAGATAGCTTATCACATGCTCCATTTGATTCAGAGTATTGATTAGTTCTTCCAATTTTTCGATTCTTTAGGAGGTAGGTTGATTTGCCTTGGTTTTTGCGGGGGATGTGGTGGCCGATCAGGGTACCCAATTATCAAACAAGCATTCCACGATGCTCAAGACGTGGAACTTCACCTCCAAGCTCGACTGGTTGGGGGAGTGGATGTACAAACCCAACACCTGGGTTCAAATCCTCACGGAGGCGAATTTAGGTTTCTATTTATTCTTGAGGACCAGTCTTTCCTGGTACTCACGCATTTATTGAGGAATAGGCTCGGTGCGTATCCGAGTTTAAAAATCCTAGTACACATACTTAAAAGGCCGTATGCATCCCTAGTTGGTGCAGAGGTCGGGGAAGTGAAATTCTCCCCCAATTTTAAAGGCACAACCTACAGCCTCATGTCCCTCTCGTCCCCCTTGTGTCGCACCCGCGCGCGACCCAGGGGGAACCCTAGCCGTCGTCCTCTCGGCCCTCCTACACCTCCACCTCTCCTCCCCGCCGTCCACAGCGCCGCCAGGCAAAGCTTGGCCGGCTGGGCGGCGGCGGGGCATCTTGATAACGCACAAGTATAGGGGATCAATTGTAGCCTCTTTCGATAAGTAAGAGTGTCGAACCCAACGAGGAGCTAAAGGTAGAACAAATATTCCCTCAAGTTCTATCGACCACCGATACAACTCTACGCACGCTTAACGTTCGCTTTACCTAGAACAAGTATGAAACTAGAAGTACTTTGTAGGTGTTGTTGGATAGGTTTGCAAGAATATAAAGAGCGTGTAAATAAAAAGTAGGGGTTGTTTAGATGAAGACACAACTAAGTTAGTTTTAGTAGAGAGCTTTTTTTCACGAGAAAGTTAATTGTCCCTAGGCAATCGATAACTAGACCAGTAATCACTATTGCAATTTTATTTGAGGGAGAGGCATAAGCTAACATACTTTCTCTACTTGGATCATATGCACTTATGATTGGAACTCTAGCAAGCATCCGCAACTACTAAAGATCATTAAGGTAAAACTCAACCATAGCATTAAAGTATCAAGTCCCCTTTATCCCATACGCAAACAACCTACTTACTCGGGTCTGTGCTTCTGTCACTCACGCCACCCACCATAAGCA
This sequence comes from Triticum aestivum, assembly GCF_018294505.1. Taxonomy (NCBI): domain Eukaryota; kingdom Viridiplantae; phylum Streptophyta; class Magnoliopsida; order Poales; family Poaceae; genus Triticum; species Triticum aestivum. Next base: position 217,003,538 of record NC_057802.1, on the reverse strand, counting down.
AATCATGAACATATTGCAAACCCTACAGCAGGAATCCCTCACGCTTGCGCGACACTGAGAGCACCATAGGACAGCACCAATAATAAAACATGCAACTCAAACCAATCTTGATCATCAAATAACCCATGGGACAAAACGGATCTACTCAAACATCATAGGATAGCCATACATCATTGGGAAATAATATATAGCGTTGAGCACCATGTTTAAGTAGAGATTACAGCGGGTAAGAGAGAGGTTACACCGCTGCATAGAGGGGGGGAGTGTTGGTGATGATGGCGGTGAAGTTGTTGGTGAAGATTGTGGTGATGATGATGGCCACGGCAGCGTTCTGGCGCCACCGGAAGAGAAGGGGAGAGGGGGCCCCTTCGTCTTCTTCTTCCTTGACCCCCTCCCTAGATGGGAGAAGGGTTTCCCCTCTGGTCCTTGGCCTCCATGGTGTGGGAGGGGCGAGAGCCCCTTCGAGATTGGATCTGTCTCTCTGTCTCTCTCTGTTTCTGCGTTCTGCCTGCTGCCCTTTCACCGTTTCGGGTATATATAGAGATCCGTAACTCCGATTGGATTGAAACCTTCGCCGAGATTTTTTTTCTAAAAATTAGCTTTCTTGCGGCCAAAGAAGGGCATCAACCGCCTTACAGGTGGCCCACGAGGGGGGCAGGCGCGCCAAGGGGGCAGGCGCACCCCCTGCCTCGTGGCCACCTCGGGCACCGTCTCGCGTTGATTCTTCCTCCCATATTCTCCAAATATTCCAAAAATATTCTCCGTACATTTTTATCCCATTTGGATTTCGTTTGATATGGGGTTTCTGCGAAACATAAAACATGCAACAAACAGGAACTGGCACTGGGCACTGGATCAATATGTTAGTCCCAAAAATAATATAAAAAGTTGCCAAAAGTATATGAAAGTTGAATAATATTGGCATGGAACAATAAAAAATTATAGATACGACGGAGACGTATCAGCATCTCCAAGCTTAATTCCTGCTCGTCCTCAAGTAGGTAAATGATAAAAAAGATAATTTTTGATGTGGAATGCTACCTAGCATAATCTTGATCATGTATCAAATCATGGCATGAATATTAAGACACGAGTGATTCAAAGCAATAGTCTATCATTTGACATAAAAACAATAATACTTCAAGCCTACTAATAAAGCAATCATGTCTTTTCAAAATAACAAGGCCAAAGAAAGTTATCGCTACAAAATCATATAGTCTGGCTATGCTCCATCTTCACCACACAAAATATTCACATCAGGCACAACCCCGATGACAAGCCAAGAAATTGTTTCATACTTTTGACGTTCTCAAACCTTTTCAACTTTCACGCAATACATGAGCGTGAGCCATGGACATAGCACTATAGGTGGAATAGAATATGATGGTGGAGAAGACAAAAAGGAGAAGATAGTCTCACATCAACTAGGCGTATCAACGGGCTATGGAGATGCCCATCCATAGATATCAATGTGAGTGAGTAGGGATTGCCATGCAACGGATGCACTAGAGCTATAAGTATATGAAAGCTTAAACTGAAACTAAGTGGGTGTGCATCCAACTTGCTTGCTCATGAAGACCTAGGGCATTTGAGGAAGCCCATCGTTGGAATATACAAGCCAAGTTCTATAATGAAAATTCCCACTAGTATATGAAAGTGATAACTCAAGAGACTCTCTATATGAAGAACATGGTGCTACTTTGAAGCACAAGTGTGGTAAAAGGATAGTAACATTGCCCCTTGTCTCTTTTTCTCTCATTTTTTCTCTTTTTTGTTCTTTTTTTGGCCTTCTCTTTTTTTGGGCCTTTCTCTTTTTTATTTATTTTTTCGTCCGGAGTCTCATCCCGACTTGTGGGGGAATCATAGTCTCCATCATCCTTTCCTCACTGGGGCAATGCTCTAATAATGATGATCATCACACTTTTATTTACTTACAACTCAATATTACAACTCGATACTGGAACAAAGATATGACTCTATATGAATGCCTCCGGCAGTGTACCGGGATGTGCAATGATCTAGCATAGCAATGACATCAAAAAACGGACAAGCCACGAAAACATCATGCTAGCTGTCTTACGATCATGCAAAGCAATATGACAATGAATGCTCAAGTCATGTATATGATGATGATGGAAGTTGCATGGCAATATATCTCGGAATGGCTATGGAAATGCCATAATAGGTAGGTATGGTGGCTGTTTTGAGGAAGATATAAGGAGGCTTATGTGTGATAGAGCGTATCGTATCACGGGGTTTGGATGCACCGGCGAAGTTTGCACCAACTCTCGAGATGAGAAAGAGCAATGCACGGTACCGAAGAGGCTAGCAATGATGGAAGGGTGATAGTGCGTATAATCCATGGACTCAACATTAGTCATAAAGAACTCACATACTTATTGCAAAGATCTATTAGTCATCGAAACAAAGTACTACGCGCATGCTCCTAGAGGGATAGATTGGTAGGAAAACATCATCGCTCGTCCCCGACCGCCACTCATAAGGAAGACAATCAATAAATAAATCATGCTCCGACTTCATCACATAACGGTTCACCATACGTGCATGCTACGGGAATCATAAACCTCAACACAAGTATTTATACTAATCCACAACTACCCACTAGAATGACTCTAATATCACCCTCTTTATATCGCAAAACTATTGCAAGGAATCAAACATATCATATTCAGCGATCTACAAGTTTATGTAGGATTTTATGACTAACCATGTGAATGACCAGTTCCTGTCATCCCTCTAAATAGATATAAGTGAAGCAAGAGATTTTAATTCTTTCTACAAAAGATATGCCCACGCTCTAACAAATATAAGTGAAGCAAAAGAGCATTCTACAAATGGCGGCTTTCTATGTAAAGAGAAACAGGCAATCCAAACTTCAAAAGATATAAGTGAAGCACATGAAGCATTCTATAAAGGCATACTCAAAAGATATAAGTGAAGTGCATAGAGCATTCTATAAATCAACCAAGGACTATCTCATACCAGCATAGTGCATAAAAGAAAAATGAAAACTAAAGCAAAAGACGCTCCAAGATTTGCACATATCGCATGAACGAAACGAATCCGAAAACATACCGATACTTGTTGAAGAAAGAGGGGATGCCTTCCGGGGCATCCCCAAGCTTAGATGCTTGAGTCTCCTTGAATATTTACTTGGGGTGCCTCGGGCATGCCCAAGCTTGAGCTCTTGCCTCTCTTCCTTCTTCTCACATCGAAACCTTCTCGATCATCAAACACTTCATCCACACAAAACTTCAACAGAAAACTCGGTAAGATCCGTTAGTATAATAAAGTAAATCACTACTCTAAGTACTATTGCAAACCAATTCATATTTTGTTTTTGCATTGTTTCTACTGTAATATAACTTTTTCATGGCTTAATCCACTGATATAAATTGATACTTTCATCAAAACAAGCAAACTATGCATCAAAAACAGAATCTGTCTAAAACAGAACAGTCTGTAATAATCTGAAAATTCACCATACTTCTGATACTTGAAACATTCTGCAAAAATTAGGAAAAATAAAAAATTTGTATATAGAGACAGTGCGAAAAGAATCAGAACCATTTGACGTTCCAGTTAAAAATGTAAAATCGTGCACCACAGCCAAAGTTTTTGTCCTGCACCGTACAAACCAACAAGCATTGTAACCATCCTAAAGGCAAACCTTGGCACATTATTTTTATAATACAATGGAATTGTACAAGGGGATAATTATTTTTGTTGAAAAGTTTCTGTAATCAAGATTCACAAAGTTTCCGTGAGCATGAACAAAGTTCAAGGCTACCTCTCACTTCAACAATGCTCGTCTTTCTCACTTTCGCTTTTCTTTTTGAAAAGTTTCGGGTTCCCCTCTTTTTTTAACTATATGAAAGCACTCAAAAGAAATAAATGACTCTCTAAAACTTCTGGTTTGTCTCCCTGGCAGCGCTTTCTTTAAAGCCATTAAGCTAGGCATCTAGTGCTCAAGTAATGGATCCACCCGGATCCCAAGGTATATCAAAGCCAATTTTAATTAACAATGATTTGGCATTTAGTACTGAGCACAAGGCAACATATATCATGCAAAAACGAAGTCTAACTCTCTTCCTATGCATCGGCATGTCATAAAAGAAAAATTCATGCACACAAAGTAAAGGCCAATGCATAGTATAAACAATTTCTTGCAATCTTATCGTGTTGGAAACATAGAGAGGTGGAGATATAGTTACTCTCTCATAATAATTCCAAGTAGGAGCAGCAAGCACATGCATATTATATTCATCAAAATCATCATGTGCAACGGTATAAGGCAACCCATCAATATAATCCTTAATAAGGGTAAACTTCTCCGATATAGTGTAGTTGGGAGAATTCAAAAAGATAATAGGACTATCATGCGTTGGTGCAATAGCAACAATTTCATGTTTAACATAAGGAACTATAGCAAGTTCATCTACATAAGCATAATTCATATTGGCATCTTGGCCACAAGCATAGCAAGCATCATCAAAAAGGGATATTTCAAAAGAATCAATGGGATCATAGCAATTATCATAGCATTCATCCTTCGGTAAGCATGAAGGGAAATTAAACAATGTATGAGTTGAAGAGTTACTCTCATTAGAAGGTGGGCACGGGTAGCTAATCCACTCTTCCTTCTTTTGTTCTTCGCTCTCCTCATCATCTTTTTCATCCAATGAGCTCACAGTTTCATCAATTTCTTCTTCCATAGATTCCTGCAAAATATTAGTCTCTTCTTGGACAGCGGAGACTTTCTCAATAAACGCATCAATATCGGAATTGTATTCATAATTCTCATAACAATATTTAAGGATAGCTAAATTTTCAGGTCTGTAAACAACATCATAAAGATTTTCATATTCTTTGAACATAGATTCAATTTCATAAGCACCCATAAAAGCAATAAATTCTTCTATTTGTTCCACATCATAGTAGTCATATATACCTCTAGCATAAGAAGCCAAGGTTTCATTATCATTAAATTTGCATGAAAAGGGAAGGTGTGGAGCCTTCATCCTAGAGCAACAAGTATAATCATATCTCAAGCATAGTTGCCTAGCATACCACTTCAACATATAAAGTTGATCCCATAATAGTTTCCCTTTTTGAGTCAAGCGATAATCCCTAAAGTATTCACGTTGATCCAATGTGTCTCCCATTACCAGATTGAATGGGGTTTTCTCAGGATTATCAAAGTAGTACATGATATTTGTCACATAACGAGCATCGAGGGTTTTAGGAGGTTCCCCATCTCCATGAGCAGCAAGTACACCTAATTTTTTTGGTATTTCGTGTTCCATATCCATAACTAAAGATAAAGAACAACTAAGAACAGCAAATAAAAATTACTTAGTGATAAAGCAAACAAGCACACACGAGAATATTCACCCCACGCTATTGCTCCCCGGCAATGGCGCCAGAAAAAGGTCTTGATAACCCACAAGTATAGGGGATCAATTGTAGCCTCTTTCGATAAGTAAGATTGTCGAACCCAACGAGGAGCTAAAGGTAGAACAAATATTCCCTCAAGTTCTATCGACCACTGATACAACTCTACGCACACTTAACGTTCGCTTTACCTAGAACAAGTATGAAACTAGAAGTACTTTGTAGGTGTTGTTGGATAGGTTTGCAAGAATATAAAGAGCGTGTAAATAAAAAGTAGGGGCTGTTTAGATGAAGACACAACTAAGTTAGTTTTAGTAGAGAGCTTTTTGTCACGAGAAAGTTATTTGTCCCTAGGCAATCGATAACTAGACCGGTAATCACTATTGCAATTTTATTTGACGGAGAGGCATAAGCTAACATACTTTCTCTACTTGGATCATATGCACTTATGATTGGAACTCTAGCAAGCATCCGCAACTACTAAAGATCATTAAGGTAAAACCCAACCATAGCATTCAAGTATCAAGTCCCCTTTATCCCATACGCAAACAACCTACTTACTCGGGTCTGTGCTTCTGTCACTCACGCCACCCACCATAAGCAAATCATGACCATATTGCAAACCCTACAGCGGGAATCCCTCACGCTTGCGCGACACAGAGAGCACCATAGGACAGCACCAATAATAAAACATGCAACTCAAACCAATCTTGATCATCAAATAACCCATGGGACAAAACGGATCTACTCAAACATCGTAGGATAGCCATACATCATTGGGAAATAATATATAGCGTTGAGCACCATGTTTAAGTAGAGATTACAACGGGTAAGAGAGAGGTTACACCGCTGCATAGAGGGGGGAAGTGTTGGTGATGATGGCGGTGAAGTTGTTGGTGAAGATTGCGGTGATGATGATGGCCACGACAGCGTTCCGGCGCCACCGGAAGAGAAGGGGAGAGGGGGCCCCTTCGTCTTCTTCTTCCTTGACCTCCCCCTAGATGGGAGAAGGGTTTCCCCTCTGGTCCTTGGCCTCCATGGCATGGGAGGGGCGAGAGCCCCTCCGATATTGGATCTGTCTCTCTCAGTTTCTGCGTTCTGCCTGCTGCCCTTTCACCGTTTCGGGTATATATGGAGATCTGTAACTTCAATTGGATTGAAACCTTCGCCGAGATTTTTTTTCTAAAAATTAGCTTTCTTGCGGCCGAAGAAGGGCATCAACCGCCTTACGGGTGGCCCATGAGGGGGGCAGGCGCGCCCCCTGCCTCGTGGCCACCTCGGCAACCGTCTCGCATTGATTCTTCCTCCCATATTCTCCAAATATTCCAAAAATATTCTCCGTCCGTTTTTATCCCGTTTGGATTCCGGTTGATATGGGGTTTCTGCGAAACATAAAACATGCAACAAACAGGAACTGGCACTGGGCACTGGATCAATATGTTAGTCCCAAAAATAATATAAAAAGTTGCCAAAAGTATATGAAAGTTGAATAATATTGGCATGGAACAATAAAAAATTATAGATACGACGGAGACGTATCACATCTCTCCCCCTTGGAGCGTCTTGGGCGGCGGGGGACGACCATATCGCGAAGAGGCGTCGGGCTTGGGCGGGGTCTGGCGGCGCGGCGGGCGAGCATCTTGGCGGCGGCGCGTTGCGGCGCCGGCGACGCGGCGTGGCAGCTGCGACTTGGATGCGACTCCACGGCGAGGTGGTGGCTCCATGGTCTTCAGATCAGGTGGTCGCGGGCGCCGCCATGTTCAGGCCGGATCCATCTGGATTTGGCGCTTGGATGTTGTCGGCCGGCGCAGGGTGGTGGTCTACGCCGCTGGCCTCGTCGGATCATTGGATCCGGTGCCTGGAGTCTACGACGGCTATCCTTCTTGATCCTCCTTCCTGGTGGGTTGAGCCCCATGGCACTTGCATCTCTGCTGGTCTCGGTTCGTCTCGTTATCGGATCCGGAACAGTCGGAGGTTTGGTGGTATAGGTTGGGGACCGGAGGAAACTTTGGCCGGCTGGTCCGGCCCGGCATCGGCGGTGTCTCTCGACACCGTTACCCTCCCTGGAGGCGTAGCCGAGGTCCCTCCTATCCACATCCGAATCCCTCCCGGACGGAAGTCCAAAATTCAGTCTGGATTGGGCGGCGGCGGCGCCCTGTGCGTCATAACCTCCACGGAGGCGCCGTCTTGGGAGGCTTAGATGGTCGGGCGAGAGATGCTATGGGTGGTGGGCGCCGCGTGGCTCCAGCAGCGGCGACCGTGTGAGCTCCGGGGGAAACCCTAGATCTGGGTCTATCGGATCGGACGATGATGGCACCTTCGATGTCGTTGTCCCTCCCGGGGGCATCATTTTGGAGCACGCGCTGGCTGGAGGGGACAAGAGGAGGAGCGGTGTTACATCTACCGCGAGGCCGACGGCGGATCCTGGCGGCATGGCGACGCGGAGGTTCGGCGATGGGCGCGTTTGGAGATGGACTCGCGCAGGAGGAGGAAGTTGTCTGACGTCATGGTGGCGTTGATGGCAGAGAGGCCTGGCAAGGTCGGTGCAACAGTTTTTCTCTGAGGATGGACCGAGGGATGATGGAGGTGACGACCCTTACAGCGTGCGGTGCTCACTGGGAATGTGCCTGACCGGTGTGATACCCAATCCAGGTAGTGGTTTGGAGGGGACACCCGGCTTTAGATGTTTGGCTTTAGTGCGATGTCTATTTGGTATTAGACCCGGACTTTCGGCACGCCTTCATCAAGGGGATAGGAGTAGCAACGGTGTTGCCAAGATGGTGGCTTTAGGCTTATTGATGTATCATCTTGTATGGCCTTTGTGAATAATTAATAATATGGCTGCATGCATCGTCCAGATACATACGTCGGGGGTACATCCTCCTTTTCTAAAAAAAAACCTCCAAGCTCGACCACCAGGTTATTTTGGTTCATGTTCTATGCTTCCATTGGATCCTAGGTGATGAGGGTTCATAGGGTATCTGATGCTGATTCAAGGTAAACCCTCAGGCCTAGTTTGGCAACGCAGTTTCTGCAAAACCATAGTATTACAAAACCTCAGTTTTAATGTGTGGGCAATAAATACTTCAGTTTCTAAAAACCGTAGCTTTTCTCCGTTCTAGTAAAACTATGGAGTCGTTTGGCAAATGGCAGCTTTATTAAGTTTCTCTGAATTGGAACGATTGTTTTGTCGTTGCATGGATAATCTTGACGATGCCTATAGCCGAACCTAACTCAGCTGCACTCACGACCGGATCAACTCGTGCTAACGGCCGCCGTATGCATGCTGATGCTGGGCATGAGCACGTTCTCTGTAGATGCTAGGATACATAGTTGAGTTATCTCTTGTGATCCATCAAAGACGGAGCGTTGTGACAAGCACTGAAGGTGCAGCTCGTGCGTCTAGAAGTGATCAGAAGCAACACACCCCTGTAAGAATCGCCTCTGCGTGCACATGTTTTCGGCCGATGCTAAGTCATCCGTACGTGTACGCACACCTCGGGCAGATAGGTCTATCGTCTAGCAAGTATTGGTCATAAGATGATGGACTCGGAGAGCCCATTGAGCCAGCGTTTCTCAGTTTAAAAAAAAGAGGTCCCGACCTCTTTTTCAAATACTACAAAAATACCACAGTTTTAGAGATACTACGGTTTGTGAGGCTTCAGTATTTTTCTATCCAAACACCACAAAGTATTTAATACTAAAGTTTTTTCAAAAACCACTATATTCCTAGAAAACTTCTAAAATACTTAGCTCCCAAACGCACCCTCATTTGTTTCTTTCGTTGTCTTTAGGTGAACATGTCAAATGTGCAGATGGACGTGATGAAGCCGTGAATTGTCACAATGGTCATTTAGCTTCTTGGATTCGATAATGAAGTGCTTATCGACTTTATATACAACCTACTCAATGTGAAGGTGAAGTTTTTGAAGAGACATTTCTTATCAAATCGATCTTATGGTCTCTTTGAACCATGTGTTCATGATACATACAAAACACATATGAGTTTCTTATTTAAAGAAAAAACAGATGGATTTCTTGTTTGAGATAATTAAACACCGAACTGCGTACACCATCCACGTAAAGTATCTTTGGATATATTGATCACGTCGAGAAAGATCGTGTTCCTCTGCATCCCTGCCCTGTCCATGGTGAAGTTCACCCTTCTACCATCCTCAGCGCGGCGGCAACACTCCCTCCACCAAACAAATGCTTGTGAGAGAACTTTTACTAACAATTATATGCCCCGATAACGTATACTCAACCACTACATTGTTGCTACGTAAAAAGTGCAAGGTAAAATTTCGGCTCCTGCCATTCTTATAAGATAGGTGCGTGTGATTTATTCCTCCTATTCCAATGCATGGGCATATTTACTAGTCTTATCCAATTATAGAATATAATGAGTATATGTCGAGCACGATTAATGTTGAACGAGTCCGTGTTGCAATGTGCGGATATTTAGAGCAACTCCAACGGGCCGACCTAAACGGACGGAACATTTGTCCGCTTTTTGTCCGTTTGGGTCGGCCACCCGCCCGGCGTCCGCCCTGTTTTGCATTTGGGTCGGCCGCCCGCCCAACGCGCTGACCCATTTTCAAGTCCGCACTCAATTTTTAAAAAAGGCTGGCGGCGCATAGATCATGCCAGCGGGCATGTCTCATGCCGGCACCATGCCAGCGTCGACATACATTGCCGGCTTCAAAAAATATCACCACACAGTTCGCGCTGGCGCACTCGCCAGCGGCCGGCACACATGCCAGCACACAAAAGGGGTGAGACTTGAGTTCGACCACGCCATCGCGGCCCCGTGATTATGCCAGCACACAAGCCGGCATACAAAAAAGGAAGGCGCTCGCGGCCACGAGATCACTCGTCGGTGAACTTGAGCTTGTCGGCCTGCATCTTCTCGAACCACGGCCTCTTCCTTGGCGACACGGTGTTGAGATCCACCTTCATGATCTCCACCCCGGTCATCATGCTCGCGAGAGCCACTTCTTTCGCCTTGGTCTTGTGGGAGCACGCCGACCGGCATCTGCCGCGCGCGTTTCCTCGCGTCTCCGGATGACGAGCCACCGGCTATCGGTGTGGCGTTGAGGTCGATGGGCGCGGGCGCGGGCGCGGAAGGCACAACCACGCTCACGTCGGGCGAGCACTCCCGGAGAGGCGGGAGGCCTACTGAAAGGATCGATATAGTTGACTAGAGGGGGGGTGAATAGGCAACTAACAATTTTTAGCTTTTCTTTACCAAATTAAACTTTGCATCAAAATAGGTTGTCTAGATATGCAACTAAGTGAGCAACCTATATGATGCAACGACAACAAGCACGCGAGCAAGTAAGAGATATAACACAAGTAAACTAGCGAAAGTAAAGGAACGAGATAACCAAGAGTGGAGCCGGTGGAGACGAGGATGTGTTACCGAAGTTCCTTCCTTTTGAGGGGAAGTACGTCTCCGTTGGAGCGGTGTGGAGGCACAATGCTCCCCAAGAAGCCACAAGGGCCACCGTATTCTCCTCACGCCCTCACACAATGCGAGATGCCGTGATTCCACTATTGGTGCCCTTGAAGGCGGCCACCGGACCTTTACAAACAAGGTTGGGGCAATCTCCACAACTTAATTGGAGGCTCCCAACGACACCACAATGGACTATGGCTCCGCGGTGACCTCAATCGTCTAGGGTGCTCAAACACCCAAGAGTAACAAGATCCGCTAGGAATAAGTGGGGGGAATCAAATTTCTCTTGGTGGAAGTGTGGATCGTGGCCTTCTCAACCAATCCCGAGCAAATCAACAAGTTTGATTGGCTAGGGAGAGAGATCGGGCAAAAATGGAGCTTGGAGCAACAATGGAGCTTTTGGGGGAAGAGGTGAGTCAACTTTGGGGAAGAAGACCCCTTTATATAGTGGGGGGAACAAACCAACCGTTACCCCCCTTCTGCCCCGAAGAGAGCGGTAGTACCGCTGTGCCAGCGGTACTACCGCTTGCCACTATAAGCGGTACTACCGCCCCAAAGCACGGTACTACCGCTTGGCCCACAGCGGTACTACCGCGGAGGGAGGGCGGTACTACCGCACAGGGACGGTACTACCGCACAGGAGCGGTACTACGGCCCCCCACAGCCGCGGCCAGTACCGTAAAACCCGACACGAAAAAGAAGCCCTCGAATCAAGGCGGTACTAGCACGAGACCACCGCGGTACTACGGCTTGGGGCCACTAGCGGTACTACTGCTCTAGAGCGGTACTACCGCGCCTAGAGCGGTACTACCACTTGTGGCACCCAAGCGGTACTACCGCTCCATCCCGCGGTACTACCGCTGGGACCAGAGACAGTACACACATGGGGCTACTAGCGGTACTACTGCTCTGGGCGGTACTACCGCTCCAGGGCGGTACTACCGCTTGTAGCACCCAAGCGGTACTACCGCTCTGGCCCGCGGTACTACTGCTGGGACCAGAGAGGGCACAAAGAAAGGAGAACCAAGCCCATCATCGAAACGGAAAGGCTCGGAGGGAGGGGCAAAGGAAGTGTACGTGATGATTCCGCCCTAGCCTTTCCAAAACGGACCCCCTCTTGATAGTACGGTGATCCCTATGAAACTAGTCCACCAAACTAATCCGAAAGGGCTACACCGTCTTCGCTTTAAGCTCCGAGGGGAGGAAATCGTCTCGTGCCAAAAGAATGAATCTCTAAAAAACACTCAACGCACACGATTAGTCCGCAAAAGCATTGTCATCAATCACCAAAACATCTTAGGGATAAATATGCCCTTACAATCTCCCCCCTTTGGTGGATTGATGACAATACGGGATTTGCACAACTGGGAAAAAACAAAGGACATAAGCAAACCCCAAGTCTCTAAAATATAGACGGGCTCCCCCTAGATGTGTGCCACCAAGATAGGTGCTTTGAGCTGCACGACACACATACTAGGATCAACACTCCCCCTGTATTTTACAGACCAACAACCTAAGCGAGAAACAAGATAGCAGGATATATAGCATAATGAAGCATATAACTCATGAGATATCAAATGACTAGAGACAAAGATAAAGATATGATAATGATAGGGTAGCATATGTCTCACACCATATGACGCGAACTAAAGTCTTACTGAACACAAAACCAAGCAAAGCACAAAGTAGCACATAACGAAAGCACAAAGGCGAAGACACACTCGCAACACAACGACGCAAATCCCTAAACTCTCTCCCCCTTTGGCATCGAGACACCAAAAGGGGCAAAGAGCTAGCCTACGGCTCCAGGTGAGAGCATGCTGAGGATCTCGAACATCAGGACTCTGCGTGATCATCTGCACTGCCGTCCGCGCCTGGAAACTGCTCGGCATCTGAGTCAGTCCACGGACAGTGCTGCTGGATCCACTCCTCCTCCTCAGTAATCTGACCCTCTGAACTGCTGGTGACTGTCGCACCCATCTGACGCATCAGCTCCTTGTGACGTCCTCTTGCCTTCTTCTCAGCCACATGAGTCATGTACTGACCATGAGACTCCAGGCAGAACAGCTTCTTCATCTTGCGTTTGAGCTTCTTTGCCCAAGAGGGCTCTGCTGCAGAAGGCTCTGTCCCAGGAGGCACATACTCCTCATCATCATCACCGGCATCAGCCTCGTCCTCGGTCTCCATGGCAGCAGCAGAAGATGGAGCTCCAGATCTACCCCAATTATCCTTCTTCCTCAGACGCTTGATCTCATGAGAGACCAACTCTCCAGTTTCCAGCTGATCCTCAGGATAGGTATGTCTCCAGGCCCTCTCAATAAGCAACATGATTAACGGGCCATAAATTGGGCACTTGCGCTCAGAAACAGCCGCCAGAAGCTCAGACCACATGACATGAGAGATGTCCAGAGACTCGCCCGTGTTTGCGTCCTTCTCACGCTGGTAGAAGAGAAGCATGTCCACAAGGTAAGAGTGTACCATGTCCAGATTCCCAATACGAGGGAAGAGAGTCTCGCGGAAGATGCAGTGAAGGATGTCCAGATAGGTAGACAACTCATAGGTTTCCTTCCTGGTCTCAGGGTGGACCTTCCGAGTACAGTAGGACCAGAGGGCTTGCTTGTGAGTGGAGGTGACATTTTGGTGAGGACGAAAACCAACTGGAGTCTCGAGCCCTTGATCTTCCACCTCAAGCATCCCCATGAAGGCCTGCCACTTGACAGCTAGCACCTTTCCATTTGTCATCCAAGTCAGAGTCCTGTCTGCGTCAGTCCCTAGGTGAACAGTGGCAAAGAACTGTGCCAGCAAATCTGCATCAAAGTCCTTGTTGAACTGCATGATCCTGAGAATGTTCAACTGAGAGCACATCTGTAGGGCATCACCAAAGTACTCAAGGTCCTTCTCCATAGCATCCGTGTTGATAGAATGAACATTGACAAAGAGATTCTTCTTAGCCTTGATCACATCAAAGTATGTGGCATACTGAAACCGGTTCCAGAACGGGCGGTTGACAAGATTGGGTTCTTGTTCTTCCTCATAGGGGTTGCGCCGACGCCTGTCCCAGAATTCCTTGCTAGACATCTCAGTCACTTTCTTGCCACTTGGCTTCGGTCGGCTGGCAATCTTCTTCTTGCGAGGAGGATTAGCACTTGAGGAAGCACCCCCTGCCGGCTGTGGAGCACTGGAAGAACCACCTGCAGTCTCAGATGAGCGGTACCGCTTCGACGTTGAACGCCCGGGGTTGACACGGTTGCTGCTCAGGATGTTTGTCACCTGGAACCAAACACACGGACACAAGAAACAACCAGAAAGAATGATCAAAACCAAACAAACACAACAAAGATGGATCAACATGTGGTAGGAAACAATGGAACTGGGCATCCAGCGGAAGTACCGTGCCTGCTCAGCGGTAGTACCGCTTATCCACATAAGCGGTAGTACCGCTCCGTGGAGCGGTAGTACCGTGCCATATGGGCGGTAGTACCGTCCGAGACGGGGCACGGCAGATCCCTACTGCCGTGGTCAGATCCGGCACTACCGGGGATGCCAAATTCAAAAATAAACCTACCAAACATCAATCCAAAGAGTCTAGTTGCCTTCTCCAACCTACGCAAGCCTAGATTTGGCCAAAAATCTAGAGATGCAACTACTATTGCCCCTAAAACGCGAGATCTGAAAACTAGACAAGAAGAGAAGAGGAACGGGGGCAATACCGGCATCCATGGCAAGAGGACGAGGTGGGGATCGATTCCACCGAAGGAAATGGAGAGGAACGGTCCGGAGACGGAGGGCCGCCGGAGCCTTCCCGCGGCGAGATGGCGCTGGAGAGAGAGGAAGAGGAACCAGGGGATGAAGCAAATGGGTATGGGGTGGAGGAAACCACCCCTGCCCATGACTTAACCCCCTGGCCCCGCCCCTCAGCGGTAGTACCGTGGTGAGGGGCGGTAGTACCGCTTACCCGAATAAGCGGTAGTACCGCTCCGTGGAGCGGTAGTACCGCTCCAGCGGTAGTACCGCTCATGCACAACGGTAGTACCGCCCAGCGCAACTCAAACCAGACTCAACACATATGGTGCAAAACGAAAGACGGGAAACACCGGCAAGAAGACCAACAAGAGCACTAGCAAGAGAACAAGAAACACACGCCTCTATACGAGAGGGCGGTGGCCAAGGCCACCTATGTTTGAGTCACTTGGTATGGCACCGCGAAGAATTATCCTTGGGCCCATGACCAATGCTCGTCTTTGAAGCACAAGTACCATCAAAAATGGCTAATGTGAAAGAGTGAGATCAGTTTATGCATTGTGGGGGGAGGGAAAGTTCATTGAGAGAACAACACTCCCCCTACGTCCATGCCTACACCTAGACAAGAAAGCACAATGAATGTGAGGGGTGTGCAAAGGTTCAAACCACATTGCTCGAATCAATGATATTTAGCTCATGCCTTAACTCGCGAAATCTTGCTTCATCCAATGGCTTCGTGAAAATATCTGCAAGGTTATCATGAGTGTTGACATAGTTGAGCTCGATCTCCCCTCGCCTAATATGATCCCGGATGAAGTGATACCGAATCTCAATATGCTTTGTCTTGAAGTGTTGCACCGGGTTGAGAGAAATCTTGATAGCACTTTCATTGTCACACCAAAGAGGCTCTTTGTCACAAATGACACCGTAATCCTTTAAAGTTTGCCTCATCCATAAGAGTTGTGCACAACAACTTCCGGCCGCCACATACTCCGCTTCGGTGGACGAGAGAGACACACAACTTTGCTTTTTAGAAGACCAACTTACCAAAGAGCAACCAAGAAATTGGCACCCTCCGGAAGTGGACTTCCTATCCACTTTGTCCCCCGCCCAATCGGAGTCCGAAAAACCTACAAGCTTGAAGTTTGCTCCTCTTGGGTACCATAGGCCAAAGTTTGGGGTATGAGCCAAATATCGAAAGATTCGCTTGACCGCCACAAAGTGGCTTTCCTTAGGTGCGGCTTGAAACCGTGCACATATTCCCACACTCAACATGATATCCGGTCTAGATGCACAAAGGTAAAGCAAGGATCCAATCATAGAGCGATATACCTTTTGATCCACCGCTTTACCATTGGGATCAATGTCAAGTTGGCACTTGGTGGGCATGGGAGTGGAAGCCGGCTTGACATCACTTAGCTTGAATCTCTTTAGCATGTCTTGAGTGTATTTGGCTTGGTTGATGAAGGTTCCTTCTCTTCTTTGTTTGATTTCGAATCCGAGAAAGAACTTCAACTCTCCCATCATAGACATCTTGAACTTTGAGGTCATGAGAGCGGCAAATTCTTCATTGAAAGCTTTGTTAGGGGAACCAAAAATAATATCATCAACATATAGTTGGCACACAAACAACTCCCCTTTGACCTTCTTAGTAAAAAGAGTGGGGTCGATTTTCCCGATTTCGAATCCACGATCTTGTAACAACTCCGTAAGATGCTCATACCACGCACGTGGGGCTTGTTTAAGGCCATAGAGCGCCTTGTGGAGTTGATACACATGATCGGGGAAATAGGGATCTTTGAACCCGGGGGGTTGTTTGACATATACCAACTCATTTATGGGACCATTAAGAAAAGCACTCTTCACATCCATTTGTTGCAAAGTGAAATTATGATGAGAAGCATAAGCAATCAACAAACGAATAGATTCAAGGCGAGCAACGGGGGCAAAGGTTTCACCGTAGTCAATACCCTCGACTTGGGAGTAGCCTTGTGCCACCAAACGAGCCTTGTTGCGAACAATGATTCCATGAGCGTCTTGCTTGTTCTTGAATATCCACTTGGTTCCAATGACATTATGATTCCCGGTTGGCCTTGGCACTAACTTCCACACTTGGTTATGTTCGAAGTTGTTGAGTTCTTCATGCATGGCGTTGAGCCAATCCGGGTCCTCAAGCGCTTCATAAACCTTTTGGGGTTCGACACAAGAAACAAACGCATGATGTTCACAATAGTTTGCTAATTGTCTACGAGTGCTTACCCCCTTTCTTAGGCTTACAACCACATTCTCCATGAGATGACCTTTGGTGGTGAGCTTGGAAGCGATCTTAACGGCACGACGCTCCAATTCCTCCTCGGAAGTGAAGTGAGGGGGGGTTACTTGATCATCTTGAGCGTCGTCTTGAGCTTGTTCTTGATCTTGAACTAGCTCGAGGGGAAGAACTTGACCTTGGGCATCATTTGGTGGATCACCACCATCTTGAGGTTGATCTTGCCCTTGATCTTGTTCATGAGGTTGAGGGCCTTCACTTTGTTCTTCGGAAGCGTGTGGGTCTTGGGTTGGTAATGGCTCCACTTGAGTGGAGCATTGTCCTTCTCCTTCGGCCACAAGGGGTTCCTCAATGGGTAGGATATATCCAATACCCATTCTTCTTATGGCTTGGGGAGGAATTTCATCACCTACATCACAAGTACCACTTTGCTCCACTTGGGAGCCGTTATTTTCATCAAACTCCACGTTACACGTCTCCTCAATAAGTCCCGTGGACTTATTGAGAACACGGTAAGCATGGGAGTTTGTAGCATAACCAACAAATATGCCCTCATGAGCTCTAGTCTCAAATTTAGACAAACGAACACCTTTCTTGAGAATGAAGCACTTACACCCGAACACCCGAAAGTACTTGAGGTTGGGCTTGTTACCGGTGAGGATCTCATATGGAGTCTTGTTCAAACCTTTGCGAAGATAGAGCCGATTTGAAGCATGACATGTGGTGTTGATGGCTTCGGCCCAAAAGTTGTATGGAGACTTGAACTCCGCCATCATGGTCCTTGCCGCATCCATCAACGTTCGATTCTTCCTCTCCGCAACACCATTTTGTTGAGGGGTGTAAGGTGCGGAATATTGATGCTTGATCCCCTCATCACTGCGAAACTCATCCAAGGTGTAGTTCTTGAACTCGGTGCCGTTGTCACTTCTTATTGTCAAGATCTTTGCATTGTGTTGACGTTGGGCTTCATTTGCAAAGTCAATGACCGTTTGTTGGGTCTCACTCTTCCTCTTGAAGAAATACACCCACGTGTATCTAGAATAATCATCCACAATTACCAAGCAATACTTTCTACCCCCAAGACTATCAAAGGATGGAGGCCCAAAGAGATCCAAATGAAGGAGCTCCAACGGCCTCTTCGAGTAAATAAGAATCGTGGGAGGGTGAGCCTTCTCATGAAGCTTTCCTTCGATACAAGCACTGCAAGCACGATCTTTGGCAAAACTAACGTTCATTAGTCCACGGACATGGTCCCCCTTGAGGAGACTTTGCAAAGATCTCATATTGACATGGGCTAAACGGCGATGCCAAAGCCACCCCACGTCAACTTTAGCCATTAGGCATGTCGCGGTCTTAGTGGGTTGCTCCGAAAAGTTAATCACATAGAGACCATTCTCGACATGCCCAACAAAGGCTACTTTAAGATTCTTGCTCCACAAGAGGGCCACGGTATCAATATCAAAGAAGGTGGCAAAGCCCATGATAGCAAGTTGACGAACGGAAAGTAAATTGTATGCAAGGGACTCAACTAGCATGACCTTCTCGATCGTGAGATCATGAGAAATGACAACTTTGCCGAGTCCCAATACCTTAGAAGACGAGGCATCACCCCACTCGACATTGGTGGGCATAGATGGAATCTTGTGCATGTCCACCACCAAGTCCTTGCTTCCGGTCATATGATTTGTAGCTCCACTATCGAGCAACCATGATCCCCCACCGGAAGCAAACACCTACAAGAGATCAATGCTTGGTTTTAGGTACCCATTTTGTAATGGGTCCTTTGATGTTAGCAACAAGTGTCTTAGGAACCCAAATAGACCATTCAATGTACTCATGAGGAGAACCAACGAATTTGGCATAAACATGCCCATCACTAGCACGGCATAACACATAAGAAGGATTAAAGTCGTCGGCTTTGTTGGAAGGAGTGGCATTGCTCTTCTTGACACCGCCACCCTTCACATTGTTCTTCTTCTCCTTGGAAGCACCCTCTCCCTCCTTCACAAAAGTTTGCTTGAGAGGAGGAGGTCGCTTGGTCTTGTCATTCTTCTTCTTGTTCTTGGGATTGGGTGCGAACCCAATCCCCTCCTTGGCCACAACGTCCTTTTGATTTCTCAAGAGGTCGTTGAGGTTCTTCTCACCTTGTATGCATGACATAAGGCCTTTCTCAAGTTGCTCCTTCAACTTAGCATTCTCCTCAACAAGATGCACATGCTCACAACACGGGTTAGTAGCATTTGCATTATCAATTAACACCATATGAGGAAAGGTGGCTTTCTCCTTTGTTAGCTTCACTTGGAGTTGATCATGAGACTCCTTGAGGCTAGCATGAACACCCTTCAAGACTTTGTGAGCCTTGTCGAGAATGCCAAACTCCTCTTTGAGTCTAGCAAGATCAACCCCAAGTTTTTCCTTCTCGGAGTTTAGCACACGAGACACAACAAGAGCATGATCAAGATCTTTCTTTAATTTAGCATGATCATCGTTGTATGACTCCTCAAGAGCCAAACGAAGACCACGCTCTTTGTCAAGAGCATTGGAAAGATCCGAAATCTCATCGGCATAGTCACGACTATGCCCCTCCATCTTAGAGATGGTATCTTCGTGAGCCTCGATCATGTCATTGGCTTCACCACGTTGTTCCAAGAGAGCAACGAAGTGCTTCTTGGATTTACCCTTGAGTTTACCCATAAAGATCTCAAACTCATTTTCCTCCACATTTGTCCCCTCATGTTCATCAATGCTATCCGTCGAAGAAGGATGATTAATGATGGTAGTTTTGATGTTGGAGGTTACCTTATTGGTGGCTTTAGCCATGAGGCACTTGGCGGTGATGTTCTCATTGGGTGAGTCGAAGAGAGACACCCGTGGAGTCTTAGCAATGGCAACGGAGGCCATGGCACCCGACTCACTATCTTCATCATCGTCATCATCCTCATTGTACTCTTCTTGAACCACCAACGCCTTGGGAGGAGTCTTCTTGGTGAAGTTGCTCTTGTTGGGGAACGACTTGGCCTTGTCTTTTCTAATGAGCTTGCCACCATTGTCTTCCCTCTTCTCGTAAGGGCACTCCGCAACAAAGTGGCTCACATTGCCACAATTGAAGCAAGTCCTCATCCGTTGCTTGCCCTTTGCGCCACTTGAGTTGCTTTTGTTGAAGTTTGGCCTCGTGTTCTTCTTGCTCCAAAATTGCCTTGAAGCAAGAGCCATGTGTTCATGATAGGCATACTTCGTATCTTCGAGGTTGCCCTCCTCTTCTTCCTCTTCATCCTCTTCCTCCATACTAACCTTGGCCTTTAGAGCAAGGTTGGGATTCTTTACTCTTTGAGAGCGAAGAACCGCATTGTCGGCGGTCTTGTCCAAGATGCTCATAGCAACAAACTCATCCAACACTTCACTTGATGACAAGGTGTGGAAGTCCGGCCTTTGACGAATTACGGAAGACATGGCTTTGTGGTAAGGCATCATTGCCTTGAGGAATTTGCGCTTGATCCAATTGTCATCCATGTCCTTACTTCCATGATCTCGGAGAGAGACCGCGAGTTTGGTTACTCTCCGAAAAAGCTCACGAGGTTCTTCATCTTCTTTCATTGCAAACTCGTCGGCTTCATCTTGCACCACTTCAAAGTTGGAGCGTTGAATGCTTGCGCTTCCCCGATAGAGGGAAACAACTTGGAGCCAAGCTTCTTTGGCCATGGTGTAAGGCCGGAGATGAGGAAGATCTTCGGGCGGGATTGCTTCTTGGATGATGAAGAGAGCCTTCTCATTGAATTGATGATCCACAACTTCTCTAGGAGTGAAGTTACTTCGGTCATGCGGATAAAAGCCTTCTTCAATGATTCTCCAAAGGTTAGTGTTCACATGATTTAACTGACGCTTAAAATGATAGACCCAAGAATCAAAATCTACATTCTTCTCAATCTTACGGGCCGGGCCGGCATGATTCAAATGAGTGGAAGGGAGCGGTCCACCATAGACGGGTGGAGGTTCCACATGGGCAAAGATGCCGGTCCCATTTTTATCACTAGAACAAGGAGCCTTCTCGCTCGAAGCTTCCCCCTTGTCGGAGGTAGCATCCGTCACCTTGTTAGCGGGATCACCCACTTTCAACGGTGCGGTGGTAAGTTTAAGCCCTTCTAAGAATTTATTCAACATGCTTTCGACCTTGGTCGTCATGGAGGTTTTCAATGTGTCCAACGCCACATTGAATTCCTCACGAGAGACCTAGGTTCCCCCATCTCCCGTAGACGAGACTGGATTCTCACCGGAGTGCTCCTCCGCACCGTCTACGACGTCAACCATACTCTTTGGACGGTAAAGTCCTTAATAAAGAGACGAGGCTCTGATACCAATTGAAAGGATCGATATAGTTGACTAGAGGGGGGTGAATAGGCAACTAACAATTTTTAGCTTTTCTTTACCAAATTAAACTTTGCATCAAAATAGGTTGTCTAGATATGCAACTAAGTGAGCAACCTATATGATGCAACGACAACAAGCACGCGAGCAAGTAAGAGATATAACACAAGTAAACTAGCGAAAGTAAAGGAACGAGATAACCAAGAGTGGAGCCGGTGGAGACGAGGATGTGTTACCGAAGTTCCTTCCTTTTGAGGGGAAGTACGTCTCCGTTGGAGCGGTGTGGAGGCACAATGCTCCCCAAGAAGCCACAAGGGCCACCGTATTCTCCTCACGCCCTCACACAATGCGAGATGCCGTGATTCCACTATTGGTGCCCTTGAAGGCAGCGACCGGACCTTTACAAACAAGGTTGGGGCAATTTCCACAACTTAATTGGAGGCTCCCAACGACACCACAAAGCTTCACCACAATGGACTATGGCTCCGCGGTGACCTCAACCGTCTAGGGTGCTCAAACACCCAAGAGTAACAAGATCCGCTAGGGATAAGTGGGGGAATCAAATTTCTCTTGGTGGAAGTGTAGATCGTGGCCTTCTCAACCAATCCCGAGCAAATCAACAAGTTTGATTGGCTAGGGAGAGAGATCGGGCAAAAATGGAGCTTGGAGCAACAATGGAGCTTTTGGGGGAAGAGGTGAGTCAACTTTGGGGAAGAAGACCCCTTTATATAGTGGGGGGAACAAACCAACCGTTACCCCCCTTCTGCCCCGAAGAGAGCGGTAGTACCGCTGTGCCAGCGGTACTACCGCTTGCCACTATAAGCGGTACTACCGCCCCAAAGCACGGTACTACCGCTTGGCCCACAGCGGTACTTTACCGCGGAGGGAGGGCGGTACTACCGCACAGGAGCGGTACTACGGCCCCCCACAGCCGCGGCCAGTACCGTAAAACCCGACACGAAAAAGAAGCCCTCGAATCGAGGCGGTACTAGCACGAGACCACCGCGGTACTACGGCTTGGGGCCACTAGCGGTACTACTGCTCTAGAGCGGTACTACCACGCCCAGAGCGGTACTACCGCTTGTGGCACCCAAGCGGTACTACCGCTCCGTCCCGCGGTACTACCGCTGGGACCAGAGACAGTACACACATGGGGTTACTAGCGGTACTACTGCTCTGGGCGGTACTACCGCTCTGGCCCGCGGTACTACCCTGGGACCAGAGAGGGCACAAAGAAAGGAGAACCAAGCCCATCATCGAAACGGAAAGGCTCGGAGGGAGGGGCAAAGGAAGTGTACGTGATGATTCTGCCCTAGCCTTTCCAAAACGGACCCCCTCTTGATAGTACGGTGATCCCTATGAAACTAGTCCACCAAACTAATCCGAAAGGGCTACACCGTCTTCGCTTTAAGCTCCGAGGGGAGGAAATCGTCTCGTGCCAAAAGAATGAATCTCTGAAAAACACTCAACGCACACGATTAGTCCGCAAAAGCATTGTCATCAATCACCAAAACATCTTAGGGATAAATATGCCCTTACACCTGCGGGTACACGTGGAAGCCGGGCATCAGGGTGCAAGCCGATGAGCGGGGCGAGTCGGGCAGCACCATCCGAGGGAACGCCGATGAGCCGGTGCTGGCCGCGGCGATGGCGGCGTTGACGAGGCCGTGCTGGCTAGGGTTTAACCCTAGCATGTAGAGCGCCTCCCTCGTTGCCGCCGCGACGCGGGCGTTGGTGACCTCCTGCTGCGCGGCAGTGGCGACGACGGGCTTCATCCCTTGCGTCCGCGGCGTGCCTCCGGCCCTTCCTCTTGGGTGACTCCCTTGCCTGTTGTTCGGGCGTCAGCGCCTTCTTTGGCTTGGGCGCGGCGGCGGTCTTGCGCGGGGCACGAGGCTTGCCTTTGCCGGAGGGGGCGGTCGTCATGCCGGACGAGGCGAGGGAGGCGAGGCCGGCGGCCGCGTCGCGGTCGAGGTCGTCCTCCATAGCGGGTGTGGGGCGGGAGCGCGCGCGGGCGGGAGGGTTTTTGGGGGAAATGGGGTGAAATGGTGGTGGCTGTCACCGACCGGCGGGCCCGGGAAAAAGGAGTTGGCGCGCGTCCGTTTCGTGTCCGCGCCCACGCAAATCCGGCTCAAAATTGGGCCGGAAATGGGTCGCTATGCGAACGCCAAGCGGACGAGCGTCCATTTGGGTCGGCGCGTTGGCCTGTCTTTTGTGTCCGCGCTGATCCAAACGGACAGCAGCGGAGGAAATGGGTCGGCCTGTTGGAGTTGCTCTTAGCTCGTCTTATAGAGTAAATAGCATAAAACTACTAGTTTACAGGCTAGGGTTCCAAAAAACTACCACTTTTTAATTTTTCTCAGAAAGCTACTAGTCGAGTGGTCGGCTGTTTTAAAAAACCCAAAACGCCCGTCACAAGCGATTTAACCGTTTTCCTGACGTGCTGGGCCCACCTGTCAGCCCACGTGGCCACGCGCGCTCACGGCGCAGCCGTTGACGGCCGTTAGGCAGGGCTCCGGTCGGAACGAAAGGAGCCGGTCGGGCCGCACTCTCTCTCAGTCTCCCCCTCATCTCCCCCGCAGTGACCTAGGTGAGCGATGACGGCGGCGCAGCCAAATGCCGTCGGCGGCGAGCTATTGAGCCAAGGCGTCACCGGCCAGGAGGGCGGTGGACATCCAGAGGTGGACCCAGGGCTAGGCAGCTTGTAACGCCCATGATGCGGCTATATCTCCCACATGTCGAGGCACGACTTAGAGGCATAACCGCATAGTGGTTTTGTCACAAGAAGGGTCATCTTCACACAATCCCATGTAATGAACAAGGATGGGATAAAGAGTTGGCTTACAATCTCCACTTCACACAATACATAAATATCATTCATACATCATCCAAAATACAATCATATAGACCGACTACGGTCAAAATCCAGATGAAAATAAGACAACCCCAAATGCTAGATCCCCGATCGTCCCAACTGGGCTCCACTACTGATCATCAGGAAAAGACACATAGTAACGACCACGTTCCTCGTCGAACTCCCACTTGAGATCGACGCCATCGTCTGCACTGGCATCGTCGGCACCTGCAACTGTTTTGGAAGTATCTGTGAGTCACGGGGACTCAGCAATCTCACACCCGCGAGATCAAGACTATTTAAGCTTATAGGACAAGGAGGTGCAAAGAGGTGGAGCTGCAGCGGCAAAAGCATGTATGGTGGCTAACTGCGCAAATGAGAGCGAGAAGAGAAGCAAAGGAGCGGACGTCATCTAGCAATGACCAAGAAGAGGTCCTGAACACCTACTTACGTCATACATAACACAGACCGTGTTCACTTCCCGGACTCCGCCGAGAAGAGACCATCACGGCTACACACGCACTTGGTGTATTTTAATTGGGTCAAGTTACAAGTTATCTACAACCGGACATTAACAAATTCTCATCTGCCTCATAACCGCGGGCACGGCTTTCGAAAGATAATACCCTGCAGGGGTGTCCCAACTTAGCCCATCATAAGCTCTCACGGTCAACGAAGGATAAACCTTCTCCCGGAAAGACCCGATCAGTCTCGGAATCCCGGTTTACAAAACATCTCGACAATGGTAAAACAAGACCAGCAAAGCCACCCGAATGTGCCGACAAATCCCGATAGGAGCTGCACATATCTCGTTCTCAGGGCACACCGGATGAGACATCCTACGAGTAAAACCAGACCTCGAGTTTCCAGGAGGGGGCCCCGCAGTCTGCTCAGTTCGGACCAACACTCGAAGGAGCACTGGCCCGGGGGGGTTAAAATAAGATGACCCTCGGGCTCGCGAAAACCCGGGGGAAAAGATTTAGGTAGCAAATAGTAAAACCAAGGTTGGGCCTTGCTGGAGGAGTTTTATTCAAGGCGAACTGTCAAGGGGGTCCCATAAATCACCCGACCGCGTAAGGAACGCAAACTCAAGGAACATAATCCCGGTATAACAGTAACTAGGGCGGCAAGAGTGGAACAAAACACCAGGCATAAGGCCGAGCCTTCCACCCTTTACCAAAATATATAGATGCATTAATTAAATAAGAGATATTGTGATATCCCAACATATCCATGTTCCGACATGGAACAAACTTCAACTTCACCTGCAACTAGCAACGCTATAAGAGGGGCTGAGGAAAAGCGGTAACATAGCCAAACAACGGTTTGCTAGGAAAGGATGGTTAGGGGCTAACATGGCTGAAATAGGAGACATGATATAGCAAGTGATAGGTAACTGAGCTTGGAAATAGAGCGAACAACTAGCATAGCAAAGATAGAAGTGATTTCGAGGGGTGGTCATCTTGCCTGCAAGATTCTCAGAGTTGTCGAAAGCTTGATCCTCGTAAGCGTACTCGACAGGTTCCTCGTTCACGAACTCGTCTCCCGGCTCTACCCAAGACAAGAACACAAACAAACAGAACCACAATCAACAACGAGAAATGCACAAGCAACATGATGCAAGACATGTATGATATGCAAGATGTGATATGCGATGCATATGCGTGCTCCGGAAGGAAAATGATGAACATGGCAGTAACTTGGCAAACCAAGCATGCCACTGGAAAGATGAGGTGATTTCGGTCGAAATCGATATAAAGATCACCGGAATCGGATGCACGGTTTGCAAATGGCAAGCAAAAAAAGAATGACACTAATCTACGAAAAACAGCAAGATAGCACTTCAAATGCAACAAGTAACAATGCTACAGGACCCCAACATAGCAACAAAGCACATGGCAGTAATCTACAGGAGATGCTTGACAAAATATGAACACTGAGCTACGGCTAGTTCACAACATATCAAGCTCAAACAAGCATGGCAAAAATGCAAAAGATTACAGGTTCACAGACTTAGTGAAAAACTGGACATGACAGAAATCAGCATCAGGTAGTAATGTTCAGAGCACGAAACCAACATGCTACAGAAACTTAACATAGAAAAACAAGGCATGGTAGTATTCTACTAAATGCACATGACAAAAGTCCCTTACTGACCATAAGCCAAAAATGACCAGAAGATATGATGGCAAGCATGTAAACATAGTAACTTTCGTTATCAGGTTTCAGACTTAGCAGAAAACAGAGCATGGCAGAAATATTAATATGTAGGCCTCTTTGTGAGCTTGATGCACTCACTACAGAGCAACGCATGACAAACAAAGCATACCTACAGCAAGATGGCATGTTTATGAAGCTATCCATGGCAAGAACAATTACATAGCATGTATGGATCAACTACAATAAGCTTGGCAAAAATGCGTATCATGTTAAGAATCTGCCAGGAATATTTTATAGCAAAAGTAGAGCATGATTGAGTCATGCTATGGTACTCTAAAATTGCAAAAAATTGCAGGAATGGGTCAATTACAACTATAGCTACAAAACATACTTACGGAACATCTCCAAACTATGCATGCATCTCTCTGTAGCATCAAGTTTACATGGCAACAAAATTACAGCAGACAAAGACTTGGAGAAATCACCAAGTCCCTGAAATCAGAATTATTACGGGGCCTATTTTGCATGCTTGTGCTAGTCACCACAAAGATCACACAAATACATGGACTACACCACTGTAAAGATGGCATGGCATACTTCAAAACACATGTAGAGCTCATGCTCAAAAGATGCACAGATTAAATGATACAAAAATGACAAATCTCCAAGTTCTGATAAGAACCAGAGATTAACAGCAACTACCCCTCTTCCAACGAAGATTTGGGCATCAAGATGACCTCTAATGAAAATGGTGCAATTGAACAAAATGAAGAGCATCACGAGAAGAACAATTTGACATATTATACACGCGAATCAGAGCTACATGCAAGAAGTTACGGCATCAGGAACAGAGCAAGACACTGAGAGAAATTAAGACTTGGAAGAATTTTAGGGCGAGAAAAGTCAACGGGCGCGGTACCACTCGATCGGATCTGGCTCGTCGCTCGAGCCCGAGCTCGTCGGCCGGAGGAGGTGCAGGGGCCGGCGGTCGGCGGTCGGAGGGAGGAAGAGACGAGGCGGCGACGCCGGAGGAGCGGGCCGCCGGCGGGGGCGGCAAGCGCCGGCGGTGATGGCGCGGCGGCGGGGGCCGGTGGCGGCGGCGCCCGGCGGTGATGGCGGCGGCGGCGCCCGGCGGCGCGGGTGGCGAGGCGCGCGGGCCCGGTGCGGCCCGGGGCGGGCC
>NC_057802.1:216965999-216975746 GCF_018294505.1 Triticum aestivum | reverse complement strand
GGCGGCGCCCGGGTGACGTGGCGGCGGCTGATAGGGCGAGGAGGCGGCGGCGGACGTGTCCGGCGGGGGATGATTTCGTCCAGCGGCGCGCGGTGGAGAAGCTAGGGTTCGTCTGCGAATCCGTTTTTCGGGATGCCCACATATAAATAGGTAGAGGGAGCTAGGAGACTCCAAATGAGGTGCGGTTTTCGCCCACACGATCATGATCGAACGACCTAGAGCATGGGAGAGAGTTTGGTGGGTTTTGGGCTGGTTTTAGAGGGGGTTTTTTCTGGACACTCAAATGGGCCTTGTGGATGCCCGGTTAACCGTTGGAGTACCAAACGACCTCCGAATGGAACGAAACTTGACCGGTAGTCTCCGGGTGGTATATTAAGACCACTTGACAAGCCTCGGTCCATTCCGAGAAAGTTTGACACACGCACACGAAAGAAAACAAGAGGGGTGCACCGGAGGAGATAGGAGCGCCGGATTGGAAAACGGACAACGGGGAAAATGCTCGGATGCATGAGACGAACACGTATGCGCATGCAATGCACATGATGACATGATATGAAAATGCATGACATGACAAAATACGAAACGAAAGACAAAACCCAACAACGGAGGGAAAAACATATCACATAGCCGAAAATGGCAAGAGTCGGAGTTACAAATATAGCAAGTTACATGCGGGGTGTTACAACACTCCACCACTACGAGAGGATCTCGTCCCAAGATCTAGGACTGAAAGAACTCCGGATATTCGGAACGGAGATGGTCCTCGCGTTCCCAGGTGGCTTCCCGGTCGGAATGGTGCGACCACTTCACTTTCAGGAATTTGATAGACTTGTTGCGAGTCTTGCGCTCAGTTTCTTCAAGAATAGCAACTGGGTGCTCATGATAAGACAAATCTTCTGGGAGGTCAATCTCTTCGAAGTCGATAGTGCGCTCAGGCGTCTTGAAGCACTTGCGGAGCTGTGACACGTGGAACACATCATGCACGTTCGTGAAGTTGGAAGGAAGCTCAAGTTGATAGGCGAGGTCGCCTCTTTTGCCAATGATCTTGAAAGGACCCACGTATCTAGGGGCAAGCTTCCCTTTGATACCGAAGCGACGAGTGCCTTTCATTGGAGAGACGCGGAGGTAGACATGGTCTCCGATCTCGAAAGCCAAATCACGATGCTTACTATCATAGTAGCTCTTCTGACGCGATTGCGCGGCTTTGAGATTATCACGGATGACTTTACACATTTCTTCAGCTTCAGTGATTAAGTCATTGCCAATAAGTTGGCGTTCACCAGTCTCTGACCAATTAAGAGGGGTACGGCACTTTCTGCCATAGAGAATCTCGAATGGGGCCTTGCCCGAACTCGCTTGGAAGCTGTTGTTGTAGGAGAATTCAGCATAAGGAAGACAATCTTCCCATTTCATACCAAAGGAAATGACACAAGCCCTGAGCATATCTTCAAGAATTTGATTGACTCGCTCGACTTGGCCACTAGTTTGAGGATGGAAAGCTGTGCTGAAGCGAATGTTTGTGCCCATGGCCTCTGAAAAGAGTCCCAGAACTTAGAGGTGAAGATGCTTCCACGATCTGAAGAAATCAATTGTGGAATGCCGTGCAATGAGACAATTCTGGAGGTGTAGAGCTCTGCCAGCTGAGCTGCTGTGATGGATTCTTTGATAGGAAGGAAATGAGCCACTTTAGAGAGCTTGTCGATGACAACGAAGATAGCATCATTTCCGCGCTTGGACTTGGGAAATCCAGTCACGAAGTCCATTTCGATATGATCAAACTTCCATTCCGGAATAGCAAGAGGTTGGAGGAGACCAACTGGTCGTTGGTGTTCTGCTTTCACTCTTCGGCAGACATCACGTTCGTTCACGAATTGAGCAATTTCTCGCTTCATTCGAGTCCACCAATACGACTGCTTGAGGTCATGATACATCTTCGTGCTTCCAGGATGAATGGAAAGGAGAGAATTGTGCGCCTTGTTCATTATGACTTTCCTTAGATCACCTTTCGGAACCACAACCCGGTCCTCGAAGAACAAAGTGTCTCTGTCATCAATGCGATAGCACTTGTATTTGGAGAGACCCTTGTCGATACCACGTTTCACCTTCTTCACCATGGCATCAAGGAGTTGTGCCTCACGAATTTGATCTTCCAAAGTAGGAGATACTATGAGGTTGGCAAGAAAGCCTTGAGGAACAACTTGGAGATTCAGCTTGCGGAAAGCTTCACAAAGATCCGGTTGGAAAGGCTTGAGGATTAAGCTGTTGCAATAAGCTTTCCTGCTTAAAGCATCTGCAATGACATTAGCCTTGCCTGGAGTATATTCGATACTCGGATTGTACTCTTGAATCATTTCGACCCATCGAGTCTGCCTGAGGTTGAGGTTTGGCTGAGTGAAAATATACTTGAGACTCTTGTGGTCAGTGAAAATGTCCACTTATCTTCCCCACAAGAGATGTCTCCACGTAATCAATGCATGGACAACTGCCGCCAACTCAAGATCGTGAGTGGGGTAGTTCTTCTCGTTGGGCTTCAACTGCCGAGAGGTATAGGCCACAACTTTCTTCTCTTGCATTAACACAGCACCGAGACCTTGGAGAGAAGCATCACAGAAAACTTCATACGGCTTGGATTCATCAGGAGGAGTCAAGACAGGAGCTGTGACTAGTTTCTGTTTGAGAGTGTTGAAAGCAACTTCACACTCAGGAGACTAGACATACTTCACATGCTTCTGTAGGAGGTTGGAAAGAGGCTTTGCAATCTTGGAGAAATTCTCAACGAATCTTCGGCAATAGCTTGCAAGACCCAGAAAACTGCGGAGCTGCTTGACATTTTGAGGAGGTTCCCAATCCAGAACTGCGAACACCTTCTCGGGGTTAACAGCGATGCCTTTGGAAGAGATGATGTGACAAAGGAAAAGAACTTCATCGAGCCAAAACTCACATTTGGAGAACTTCGCATAGAATTGATACTCTCTGAGCTTGTCGAGCACCAATCGCAAATGTTTGGCATGATCCTGCTTATTCTTGGAGAAGACCAAGATATCATTGAGATACACCAGAACGAATTCATTGGTATAGGGGTTGAAGATGAAATTCATCATCCGAGAGAACACCGGAGGAGCATTGACAAGGCCGAAAGACACGACAGTATATTCATAAGAACCAAAGCTCGTTCTGAATGCTGTCTTGGGAATATCTTCTTCACGAATGCGAATCTGATGATAACCCAGACGAAGGTCAAGCTTCGAGAATACTTTAGCTCCTTTGAGTTGCTCAAATAGCTCATTGATGTTGGGAAGTGGATACTTGTTCTTGATTGTCTTCTTGTTCAATGGACGGTAGTCGACACAAAGTCGGTCCGTGCCATCCTTCTTCTTGACAAAAAGAACGCCACAACCCCATGGAGAAGAACTCGGTCTGATCAAACCCAGACGTTCTTGTTCATCGAGCTGCTTCTTCAATTCCTTCAGCTCGTTTGGTCCAAGCTTGTATGGACGCTTGCAAACGGGTACAGTACCAGGCTCTAGTTCGATAACGAACTCAACTGGCCGGTGTGGAGGCATACCCGGAAGCTCTTCTGGAAAGACATCTTGATACTCGCAGACGACTGGAATTTGAGAGATGGCATCCAATTCGCCCTTCTCATTGAGAGAGTAAAACCGAATGGTTTCGTCACGAGCAGCAAAAATAATCACATCCTCAGACGAGTGTGTTAATTGAATTTCCCTGGCAGCACAATCAAGTTGAGCCTTGTGCTTAGAAAGCCAGTCCATCCCGAGAATAAGATCAATATCCGAGTCACCAAGAACAATTGGAGAGGACTGGAATCTATAGTCGCCCATCTTGATGGAAACATCAGGAGCAACCAAACTAGACGACAAAAGCTTACCCGGAGAAACAACTTGCATAACTTTGGATAAAATCTCTGTATCAACATTGTACTTCGATGCAAATGGGTATGACAAGAAAGAATGCGATGCACCAGTATCAAAAAGAACTTTTGCAGGAATATCATTAACTGAGAGATTACCCATTATCACATCAGTAGATTCCTCCGCTTGAGCTGCATTCATCATGTTCACCTTTGCAAACTTTGGGTTATGCTTGACCACTACATTGCTGGAAGATCTGACAGGAGGAGGAGGAGGAGGAAGACGCCTCTGGTTGAAGAACTTGTTAGCATAGTGACCTTTCTGCTGACATTTGTTGCAAGTCACCTCTGAGAGTGGACGGTGATAAGGAGCATTGGACTTTGGAGCTTGATTCTGAGACTTGTTCTGATAGCCAGAGTTGGAAGAGTTTGAAGAACCATGGCCACCTTTGTTCTTCTGCTGGTAAGGCTGACGAAACGGAGGAGGAGGAGGCAACCAGAACTTCTGTTGCTTAGCTGACACAAGTGAGGAAGAAGAAGACTGAACTGCGTCTCTGACTCTCTTCTTAGAAGCCTCACACTTGAGCGAGCGGCCTCTTGCTTCAGTGCCATATTGTAGAATTGATCAAACTGAGTAGGCTCAACAAGAACGAGAGCTAACTGCAGATCCTCTTTAAGGCCACCTCCGAAGTGATAGATCATACTCTTCTCATCAGGAACGTCTTGTTTAGCGAAGCGAGCAAGTTTCTGAAACTGAATGTTGTATTGATACACAGACATGTTTCCTTGCTTGAGATTGCGGAACTCCTCACGCTTGCTCTCAACAACACTTTGTGGAATGTGGTGCGCTTTGAAGTCCCGACAGAAGTCAGTCCAAGTAATCACACGACCTCCTCTGGAATCTTTGTACTGCTGAAACCAATCAGCAGCTTGGTCCTTGAGCTGGAAAGAAGCGAACTTGACAAAGTCCTCAGGCCTGACATTGCTACATTCAAAATGCTTGTTGATGTCCACGAGCCAATCATCGGCATCCGTGGCCTCGGCACAGTAGCTGAAAGACTTGGGCTGATTTGCGAGAAACTGGTTGAGAGTGGCAAAGTGAAACTGATTGTTGCCTTGACCTTGATTGCCTTGATTGCCTTGCCCTTGAGTACGTTCTTGCAAGAGCTACAGAATCATCTGAGCATTGGCGTTGGTGGCTGCCATGATTGCTTGCCATGCCTCCGGAGGTGGAGGTGGTGGCGGAGGGTTCGCTTGACTCCCTTCATTGCGATCCGGATTCTGACGCGTTGGCGGAGCCATCCTGAAGAGGGTGACATCCGTTAGCATCTCGATAGACAAAAGATAAGTAGAATCAACGGATAGAAATTGCAACATATAGTCTTCACAATAAACATTCGCACGAAGATGAACGAATGAATTCCGTAGTAAATCATCACACTTCCATAAGTTGAGAAGCCACTTGAAAAAGATATGGAATGAACATATGAATTCGAAGAAACTCGAATGCCACAATACAAAATAAAACAAAGTGTTGGCTTGCAGAATAAGCCGGAACAAACATATGATAGATATTTCGTCCGAAGTTTTCGTGGTGGGGCCCACACGGGCTCAATCGTACAGCACCATCATGTACAAGGCTGTGCACATGACATACGAAGCATCCCCGAGTCGGCAATGCCATGGACTCTTTAAGACACAACGAGACCACTGTAAAATCAACCGTATACAGGCGGACCACTAGACGTCGAACCCCAATCTCATATCATGCATCTGTCGGAAAGATATCCTAAGGCTACTTGAATTCCCACTTATAAACTCCCGAAACTTTCTGGTTATGCAATCTGGTGTAGGGGATACAGGGGACACAAATATATATCATCCAAACTAGCAATCCCTAGATCCAGCTGTATCCATCCGTCAACACATAACCAAGAAACCTTCGGAAATCGTTTACCTCAACCTTCGAAAAACATCCGTTATACCAGTTGTGGCAATACTCCCGAACTCCCGCCCCAGTACTGGGTGGCGTCGAGGTGATCTCACCAACAACTGCATAAAAGAGATTTCGATGTCGGCGAAACTCAGGTATTCCAGAACTGCAACGATAAAATTGTGACGACAACACCTCGGAGCTCAACTCCCCGGGACACTGCCACAACCCCTAAATGACAGGAGGCACCAAGAACAATGTTCTCGTCACAAATCGATCGGAACGATTCCAAGATACCCGCGTGATCCTAAAAAAATTCAGTGAAATT
Source organism: Triticum aestivum (assembly GCF_018294505.1). Lineage (NCBI taxonomy): Eukaryota > Viridiplantae > Streptophyta > Magnoliopsida > Poales > Poaceae > Triticum > Triticum aestivum. The sequence continues at coordinate 216,969,614 of NC_057802.1, read as the reverse complement.
TGAGGAGAGAATAGTCAAAACTCTACGTCGGGAGACCTCACCAGAGCGACGAAAAGACTGAGGAGTAAAAAGAATCCTACTCTCCGATATATATAATCCTAAGACTCAAAACATTTTGTTCTAGACTCAACAACGCCAGCGATTCGATCAAGCAGGGGGCTCCTAAGTCGGGGATGGCTCTGATTACCAACTTGTAACGCCCACGATGCGGCTATATCTCCCACGTGTCGAGGCACGACTTAGAGGCATAACCGCATAGTGGTTTTGTCGCAAGAAGGGTCATCTTCACACAATCCCATGTAATGAACAAGGATGGGATAAAGAGTTGGCTTACAATCGCCACTTCACACAATACATAAATATCATTCATACATCATCCAAAATACAATCATATAGACCGACTATGGTCAAAATCCAGATGAAAATAAGACAACCCCAAATGCTAGATCCCCGATCGTCCCAACTGGGCTCCACTACTGATCATCAGGAAAAGACACATAGTAATGACCACGTTCCTCGTCGAACTCCCACTTGAGATCGACGCCATCGTCTGCACTGGCATCGTCGGCACCTGCAACTGTTTTGGAAGTATCTGTGAGTCACGGGGACTCAGCAATCTCACACCCGCGAGATCAAGACTATTTAAGCTTATAGGACAAGGAGGTGCAAAGAGGTGGAGCTGCAGCGGCAAAAGCATGTATGGTGGCTAACTGCGCAAATGAGAGCGAGAAGAGAAGCAAAGGAGCGGACGTCATCTAGCAATGACCAAGAAGAGGTCCTGAACACCTACTTACGTCATACATAACACAGACCGTGTTCACTTCCCGGACTCCGCCGAGAAGAGACCATCACGGCTACACACGCACTTGGTGTATTTTAATTGGGTCAAGTTACAAGTTATCTATAACCGGACATTAACAAATTCTCATCTGCCTCATAACCGCGGGCACGGCTTTTGAAAGATAATACCCTGCAGGGGTGTCCCAACTTAGCCCATCATAAGCTCTCACGGTCAACGAAGGATAAACCTTCTCCCGGAAAGACCCGATCAGTCTCGGAATCCCGGTTTACAAAACATCTCGACAATGGTAAAACAAGACCAGCAAAGCCACCCGAATGTGCCGACAAATCCCGATAGGAGCTGCACATATCTCGTTCTCAGGGCACACCGGATGAGACATCCTACGAGTAAAACCAGACCTCGAGTTTCCAGGAGGGGGCCCCGCAGTCTGCTCAGTTCGGACCAACACTCGAAGGAGCACTGGCCCGGGGGGTTAAAATAAGATGACCCTCGGTCTCGCGAAAACCCGGGGGAAAAGATTTAGGTAGCAAATAGTAAAACCAAGGTTGGGCCTTGCTGGAGGAGTTTTATTCAAGGCGAACTGTCAAGGGGGTCCCATAAATCACCCGACCGCGTAAGGAACGCAAACTCAAGGAACATAATCCCGGTATAACAGTAACTAGGGCGGCAAGATTGGAACAAAACACCAGGCATAAGGCCGAGCCTTCCACCCTTTACCAAAATATATAGATGCATTAATTAAATAAGAGATATTGTGATATCCCAACATATCCATGTTCCGACATGGAACAAACTTCAACTTCACCTGCAACTAGCAACGCTATAAGAGGGGCTGAGCAAAAGCGGTAACATAGCCAAACAACGGTTTGCTAGGAAAGGATGGTTAGGGGCTAACATGGCTAAAATAGGAGACATGATATAGCAAGTGATAGGTAACGGAGCATGGCAATAGAGCGAACAACTAGCATAGCAAAGATAGAAGTGATTTCGAGGGGTGGTCATCTTGCCTGCAAGATTCTCAGAGTTGTCGAAAGCTTGATCCTCGTAAGCGTACTCGACAGGTTCCTCGTTCACGAACTCGTCTCCCGGATCTACCCAAGACAAGAACACAAACAAACGGAACCACAATCAACAACGAGAAATGCACAAGCAACATGATGCAAGACATGTATGATATGCAAGATGTGATATGCGATGCATATGCGTGCTCCGGAAGGAAAATGATGAACATGGCAGTAACTTGGAAAACCAAGCATGCCACTGGAAAGATGAGGTGATTTCGATCGAAATCGATATAAAGATCACCGGAATCGGATGCACGGTTTGCAAATGGCAAGCAAAACAAGAATGACACTAATCTGCGAAAAACAGCAAGATAGCACTTCAAATGCAACAAGTAACAATGCTACAGCACCCCAACATAGCAACAAAGCACATGGCAGTAATCTACAGGAGATGCTTGACAAAAGATGAACACTGAGCTACGGCTAGTTCAGAACATATCAAGCTCAAACAAGCATGGCAAAAATGCAAAAGATTACAGGTTCACAGACTTGGTGAAAAACTGGACATGACAGAAATCAGCATCAGGTAGTAATGTTCAGAGCACGAAATCAACATGCTACAGAAACTTAACATAGAAAACAAGGCATGGTAGTGTTCTACTAAATGCACATGAAAAAAGTCCCTTACTGACCATAAGCCAAAAAGGACCAGAAGATATGATGGCAAGCATGTAAACATAGCAAGTTTCGTTATCAAGTTTCAGACTTAGCAGAAAACAGAGCACGGCAGAAATATTAATATGTAGGCCTCTTTGTGAGCTTGATGCACTCACTACAGAGCAACGCATGACAAACAAAGCATACCTACATCAAGATGGCATGTTTATGAAGCTATCCATGGCAAGAACAATTGCATAGCATGTATGGATCAACTACAATAAGCTTGGCAAAAATGCATATCATGTTAAGAATCTGCCAGGAATATTTTATAGCAAAAGTAGAGCAAGATTAAGTCATGCTATGGTACTCTAAAATTGCAAACAATTGCAGGAATGGATCAATTACAACTATAGCTACAAAAAATCCTTACTGAATATCTCCAAAATATGCATGCATCTCTCTGTAGCATCAAGTTTACATGGCAACAAAATTACAGCAGACAAAGGGAAATCACTAAGTCCCTGAAATCAGAATTCTTACGGGGCCTATTTTGCATGCTTGTGCTAGTCACCACAAAGATCACAAAAATACATGGACTACCCCACTGGAACGATGGCATGGCATACTTCAAAACATATGTAGAGCTCATGCTCAAAAGATGCACAGATTAAATGATACAAAAATGACAAATCTCCAAGTTCTGATAAGAACCAGAGATTAACAGCAACTAGCCCTCTTCCAACAAAGATTTGGGCATCAAGATGACCTCTAATGAAAATGGTGCAATTGAACAAAATGAAGAACATCACGAGACTAACAATTTGACTTATTATACACGCGAATCAGAGCTACATGCAAGAAGTTACGGCATCGGGAACAGAGCAAGATACTGAGAGAAATTAAGACTTAGAAGAATTTTAGGGCGAGAAAAGTCAACGGGCGCAGTACCACTCGATCGGATCTGGCTCGTCGCTCGAGCCCGAGCCCGTCGGCCGGAGGAGGAGCAGGGGCCGGCGGTCGGCGGTCGGAGGGAGGAGGAGACGAGGCGGCGGCGCCGGAGGAGGGGGCCGCCGGCGGGGGCGGCGAGCGCGAGCGGTGATGGCGCGGCGGCGTGGGCCGGTGGCGGTGGCGCCCGGCGGTGATGGCGCG
>NC_057802.1:216965305-216965599 GCF_018294505.1 Triticum aestivum | reverse complement strand
GCCGTGGGCTCGCGGGCCGCGGCGGCGCGGGCGGCGCCCGGGTGACGTGGCGGCGGCTGATAGGGCGAGGAGGCGGCGGCGGACGTGTCCGGCGGGGGATGATTTCGTCCGGCGGCGCGCGGTGGAGAAGCTAGGGTTTCGTCTGAGATTTCGTTTTTCGGGATGTCCACTCATTTATAGGTAGAGGGAGCTAGGAGACTCCAAATGAGGTGCGGTTTTCGCCCACACGATCGTGATCGAACGACCTAGAGCATGGAAGAGAGTTTGGTGGGCTTTGGGCTGGATTTGGAGGGG
>NC_057802.1:216944584-216965266 GCF_018294505.1 Triticum aestivum | reverse complement strand
ACGGCGGAGTCGCGCGGGGCGCGCGGGCCTGGCGGGCCGCGGCGGCGCGGGCGGCGCCCGGGTGACGTGGCGGCGGCTGATAGGGCGAGGAGGCGGCGGCGGACGTGTCCGGCGGGGGATGATTTCGTCCGGCGGCGCGCGGTGGAGAAGCTAGGGTTCGTCTGCGAATCCGTTTTTCGGGATGCCCACATATAAATAGGTAGAGGGAGCTAGGAGACTCCAAATGAGGTGCGGTTTTCGCCCACACGATCGTGATCGAACGATCTAGAGCATGGGAGAGAGTTTGGTGGGTTTTGGGCTGGTTTTAGAGGGGGGTTTTGCTGGACACTCAAATGGGCCTTGCGGATGCCCGGTTAACCGTTGGAGTACCAAACGACCTCCAAATGGAACGAAACTTGACCGGTAGTCTCCGGGTGGTATATTAAGACCACTTGACAAGCCTCGGTCCATTCCGAGAAAGTTTGACACACGCACACGAAAGAAAACAAGAGGGGTGCACCGGAGGAGATAGGAGCGCCGGATTGGAAAACGGACAACGGGGAAAATGCTCGGATGCATGAGACGAACACGTATGCGAATGCAATGCACATGATGACATGATATGAAAATGCATGACATGACAAAATACAAAACGAAAGACAAAACCCAACAACGGAGGGAAAAACATATCACATAGCCGAAAATGGCAAGAGTCGGAGTTACAAATATGGCAAGTTACATGCGGGGTGTTACACAGCTCGAGCTTCCCGGCGCAGCGGTTGCAGCAGCCATCACCGCCCGCGGCTGAGGTCGATCCGGCGAGCTTAGATCCGGCAGTCTGCGGGGCTAGGGCAGTGGTGAAGTGCATCCACGCGGATCCAGATGGCGGCCACAGTTGGGCGTCGTCCTTTGGTGAAGTGAGGTAAGAAATTTCTGGGCCCTTCATACGTTTAGTTCAAACTACAAATTTCTGGGTCCTTTAGTTCAATTTAGAACTAGGGTTAGTACTTGTTTGTTCTTAGCATGGTACTTTATTTTATTGGTTAAGTCACTGTAGAAGAAAGTGCATTTGGTCAGTGCATTTGATTAGTGCATTCACTGTAATTAGAAGAAAGTTCAGTAATGTGCAATGCATTTGGTCATTGTTTTAAGTTTGAGTGACTTAAAAATTAATTGTTTGTCAATTTAATCCTACAGCTTAGATGATGACATTTGGGACATGAGGCTACATTTTCAAGGAACAGATAACATGGAGAGAAAGTATTCAGTTTCTTCAGATATTAGTTATCTGACCATATTAGCATTGGCTGAGTTGGAGGGTTATGGAATGAAGGCTTGTCTGACTTATGTAAAGGAAGAGGAAAGGGCTTGGAGGGGGTGGAGGTCCTGGATAGTGAGGAGGCATTAGAGGAAATGCTTGACTTGTTTGTTGATAAGAAGATCCTGAACATCACTGTCAGAAAGCCTACTGATCCAAGCCCAATAGATGTTAACATGGATCACATCATGCTTGAGGAACAGATCCCCATTGATCATGTTGGTGAACCTATTGTTTATAGTGTTTCCCAACAAGGTGTCCTGTATCCACTCCATGATGCAACTTTGGCACCAGCAATCCCTGAGGAACCCTATCTTAACACACAACATAGTTGTAATTTGAACAAGGGGAAAAATGTTGTGGAAGAAGAAGAAGATGTAGAAGTAGAAGATGAGGAAGATGAAGATGAAGATGAGATGGACAGATCCTCTTCAGATTTTGAGTTTTTTAGGGGTAATTACAAAGGGCAGAAAATATCATACAAGGCTTGGTGTAGGGGTGAAGATGAGGCTGCCACAGGGACAAGCCATAAGCCTAGGGACAGGAAGAACCTGCAGAGCACTATTGTGGAGCAAACTCAGAACCATCTGAGTTTTGGGAGGAAGACCAAATCCTTTCTGAACATGAAGAACCCTCAGTTGTACCAGAGAAAGGAGCAAAGAAGCTTAATCCTGTCAGGAAACCAGGCCCAACTAGTAAGTCACACAGTGAGCTTGAACACATCAAGTTTGAAGATTTTGTGCCTGAACCTGATGAATACTGCTTTCCAGGTGATTTTGGCCTTAGTGATGAAGAAGAAGTTCCAAGGTTGCCTTCTGGTAGGAAGAGAAGGTTGAAGAAGAGGAAGGAGATGAGGTGGTATGATCCATCAGTCCCTGATGCACATGAGCAGTTTGCATTGCATTTGTGCTTCCTAAATGTTGTGGAGTTCAGAGAAGCTCTAAGAAATTTCCATGTCAGGACACTTAGGAATTCTGAGTATCACAAAAATGAACCAACTAGGGTTATTGCTTGGTGCTCTGATAGAAAGCAAGGTTGTCAGTTTTACATAGTGGCCTCTAGAATAGCTAATGAGTCAACTTTCAGCATCAAGAAGATGAATTTGGATCACACTTGTGGAGCAAGTGAAGAGAGCACCAAGGTTACAGTTAATTGGGTTGCCAAGGTTTGTGAGGATACCATTAGATCAAACCCTAGACCTGGTGTTGAGACAATTATGTCATACACAAACCTTCCCCTGCCCAGCTAATGATCTCCATGAATGTCCTTCCCCTGCCACCAGTGAAAACCAGCTCCAATTCTTCATCATTACACTTCTCCAGTACCTTGTCGGAGAGTCGGCGGTTGAACTCCTGTTGCTGTTCATTCTGGGCCGCCTCCAGTGCCCTCTGCCTGCGCCGCTGCTGCCCTAACCTCCACAGCCTCCCCCTCCTCCTCTGTGACATCTCCCACGTCAGGATCCATCTGTAGGTTTTCTTTTGGGTGGCGGCTGGTGGAGTCACTGGGAAAGGGTGGGGGTGGGGAGGGGTTTATATTGACAGATGGATGGGGTTGGGTTTAGTAGGCCTAGTGTTGCATTTGGTCAGAGACTAGTGGGCCACTAAGCCCAATTACCCATAGAAATAATATATGTAGGCTAACAAATAACATATAAAAGATAGAAGATAAATTTGAACACTTAATAGCATACAAGATCCATTTCCACTACTTAGTAGCATAAGAGATCCATTTCCACTACTTAATAGCATAGGAGATCCATTACAACTTACTTAACAACATAGGTGATCCATTACAACTTACTTAACAACATAGGAAATAAGGTTCTTACATAAGAAACTAAAGTTCAAATGCATGACCAAACACTAGGTTAAACTTCACGTTCCCCCAAAATGTACACCCCACTTCAGACTGTTAGGCCACATCCTTATATAAAGGCCTTGGATGTACTTACTTCACCAACATATCACAGCAACTTCAAGACTCAAGGATGGCCTTGATTTGCTCTAACTTCTCCTTGCTGCCATACCCATCTTTCAGCAGCTCAGCAACAACAAGCTCAAGCTTTTCCTTCTCCTTCTTAAGAACATCTCTGTCAACTTCAACATCCTTCACAGCCTTCCTGGTGTTCTTGATGATATCAGCTTGGCTCTGCAAAATGCACCTCTGCTCTTTTGCAAGTTTGAGCTTTTCCATCTACACCTCCAACATAGCTTTCTCCTCTAGCTCCATCTTCTTCTTCTCAAGTTCTTCCTCCTCCACTTGTTTCTGGTACACCTTCTTGTCCACCCTACCATCCTTCCAATCAAACATCTTGGATACATTATCAACAAGCTTGGTGTACTCAATGCAAAGCTTGTCATTTTCCATCTTAAGCTTGACCAACTCCCTTTCATGTTCACACTTAAGCTTGGCCAACTCCTTCTCAAACTTCTCCTTGTCAAGTACCCTTCCACAGTTCTGCTCATGGAACATTTCCCATAGCTTGGAAAGACATCTCTGAAGAACAGGAGGCCAAGGCCCATCAACCCACTCTACAACACCACAATTCACACCATTTTCCTGCATTTGTAATTGTGATAAGTTATTAGAAGTGGACTAGTAGCTTATTTCAATTCCATGATTAACTTGATAAACTTGAAATTTCTAACAATGAATAAAATAAATGAGATATGATAAGTTATTACAATGCCATGATTGAGTTTCCAAAGTAACAAACTGCTGCATCATATCAAACATCAGTGAACATCCATAGCAGAAAACTTAATTGGCATCTAACCTGGACTGGGTAACCATAGAAACGCCTTCCTGTCACAATGCCTTCAAAAACAACACGCTTAATAGGCCTCATTTGGTGCAGAATGCACTTGGGTTGAGCACGCTCAAGTTGGCCACAGAAAAGGGGCTCCACAATGGTGTTTGGTTCCTCCTGCAACCAAAATGACCAACAGAAAACTGCACTCAATACCACAATCAACTTGCACTGTTCATTAACCCTGAACACTGTAAAATCCCCAAATTAGCATGAACCCTAACACTGTACAGAGATGAACCCTAGGTGTTACCTCAATCCTACAATCAAACCCCACCCTCAGCAAGATCAATATCACAGAGACAACAACACTACACTCAGCAACATCCATGGCTGCTCTACTAGCACCTAACCCTAACCCTAACCCTAGGTGGCAAAGAAAAACTTACCATAAGTCCCATGTCCATGCTGACGACCTCGCACTCCTCCTCGGAGCTCGTTTCCTCGTCGTTCCAGGAAGGCATTGCGGCAAGGAGGTCGACGGCGACCGGCGGCGAGCTCGTACTGGAGCAGGGGAGTGGGAGTAGGGGAGTGAGAGCGAGCAGGAGAGAGTGAGCGAGCAGGGTGCGCCCGACCGACCGAGGGGGTATTTACCCAGTTCCGACCGAACCGGCCTGCCTAACGGCCGTCAACGGCCGCGTCGTGAGCGCGCGTGGCCACGTGGGCTGACAGGTGGGTCCAGGCGGTCAGGAAAACGGTTAAATCGCTAGTCACCGCGGGTTTGGATTTTTTGAAACAGCACCCCGCGCGACTGGTAGCTTTCTAAGAAAAATTAAAAAGTGGTAGTTTTTTGAAACCCTAGCCTGTAAACTAGTAGTTTTATACTGTTTACTCCGTCTTACATCATGGCGGCTTTATGCGCTCGTGGCAGTCCACGGTCAGATCAGGCAAAACGGGGTAGTGTCCTTAAAGTGGCCGGGCGGTGGCAGGCGAAGCACGTCGTACCATAACCAGAGACCGAACTCACATTGTGAGGTCCGTGCTTCCTCGATGGACCAGATGGACGGCGGTGGCGCCGGCAGGCGGGTGAAGGTGGTGGGGAAGGTAGAGAGGCTCGACGGGCAGTCGCTGACCTACTCCGAGTTCGTCGACCGCTTCATGAAGCCGAACCTCCCCGTCGTCCTGACGGGCCTCACCTCCTCCTGGCCATCCTGCGAGGACTGGACGTTCGCCGGCCCCGACGACCGCCGCCGCCCCAACCTCCCCTTTTTCGCGCAAAACTTCTCCTCTCCTCGCGTTCAGGCACCCACCAGCTGACCTTCCCCTCTTGTGCGAGTCCTCGTTTCACTAGCCAGATGAATCATTTTAGATTTATCATCGTTGTTGATTTCGCAGGTTGCCGACTGTTCCGCCAGGGAGTACACGGACCACAAGCGGCTAGAGATGTCCATGCAGGAATTCGTGGACCATTGGGTTAGGAATTCGAATACTGTTTCAAGCAGCGGTCATGGTGAAGCTTCCTCGCTTTACCTGAAGGATTGGCATTTTGTTAAAGTATGTCCTGATTCCAGAGTATACTCTGCTCTCTATGCTTATTTGCTATTGAATTTATGGTACCCTCGTTAATGACTGATACCTAGAAAGTCTGTAACGTTAAGTTATTATATGAATTTCTTCACTTCTTGTTCAAACATCTTATGATAATAGTGTATTGTTGCTATGACTACCCAAAATCAATAACATCAAAGCCATGGTGGGGTTGATGCTGCAATAGCTGTGCAAAAATATTAGCGGTGTGACAAACTAGAATTTGTGTTGCTATTTGTTTGAGTTGCCAGTGATTAGCAGTCATCTCCAGCATAACTCATTAACACTTGTTCGGATTTAAAATCGCCCTTTTGCTGCCACATTTTGTGTGCTGAACTGCAACACTGTTTTCAATACCAATTGTCTACTGATTTGGTAGTTGTTTAGATTAGATTGCATCATTGAATGCCTTTTTTTGGATGGTATGTGCATATGTCTGCTCATAAGATTGAGATCCAGCTCTCTGCTATCTCAAACATTTGAATTCATCCTACCCTTTTCTTTCTTGAAGCTGACATTTCATCTTCTGCTCTATGTGGTTATATTGCATCTTGTCTTGATCTTCCAGGAGTACCCTGATTATGTCGCATACACCACACCACCGTTCTTCGTCGATGATTGGCTCAACATGTATCTTGACAGTCATCCCATGCATAGAGATTCTGACATTGCCAACTACAAAAATGAAGTAAACTGTGATGACTATCGATTTGTTTACATTGGAGCAAAAGGTAACTTCTATTTTTTTAAATCCTGTTCTATTCCATGCTTTACGAAATTGGGATTCTGTGCTTCTGTAAGCTATCCTATGTTACAGGTGAATGTATCATCACTCATAATTATAACTGTGATTTGATGTTTAGGAACTTGGACCCCTCTTCATGCTGATGTTTTTAGGTCATACAGCTGGTCAGCAAATGTGTGTGGGAGAAAACTATGGCTCTTTCTGGCACCATCGCAGAGTCATCTTATATTTGATAGGTAATTTTAACCTGGGCACTCCTTATGCATTATATTCTATGGGGCTATTCCGACATGGAATTAGCATCAGACATGAACAGAACACATAACCTCCATGAGATTTCGAGCTGCCAATAAGAGGAAAACTAATTCACTGCATACTCCTGGACCCTGTTCCTCATTAGCTGATTAACTCAGAAGTTAGAAATACTAGTGACTCCAATTTTTTTCTTCTGTGTTCTGTGATGCTACATAGTGCAATGATGGCAACTCACTCTTTACTTGGTTGAGTTGTCTCTGATCAGCAATATTATGAATTACGAATTTGTTGGCCCTCTATACAAAGGTAATGGTGTATTATATGCTTGTTTGTTTTTCATGCAACTTATGCCTACTCTTATGGTTTATCATATATTTGTTTTTCACCAAAAGAAACTTAAATTAAAACAAGGGTAATTTATTTTGCAAATAACGACCTTGTACATTCAATTAATAGTCACAACTTCCGGTCGGAGTTTAACAGCCTCAGCTGGGTCATTCCAGATGGATGTTAAGTTCTAAAGCGTATGACCTTATTTCTGTTTCAAGGATTTCATGGCATCTGTTGTCTAACTTGTTTTAAGAATGAATTGATTTTGGGTATTTGTGTTGGCGTAATTTTTCAGTACAGTTTCTTGGTAATTGATTTCTGTATGCCAATTGAGGTTACCTTGGCATTTGATGACATTTTGTCAACTCTGGGCTGTCTATTTGTTCTAGTCGTAATACTTTGCATTGTTACTCAATCAGTAATTTGTAGGAACCTACGATCATCGGTTTATGACATAAATGAAGATGTTTCTGAAAAGCAGTTTCCTGAATTCAATAAGGTACCCCCTCCGACCCCCTGTGCGTCTTGGTAGTAACCACGGCGTGTACTCATGTTATTAAGCTTCTTTTGTAGGCTGAATGGATAGAGTGTATTCAAGAGCAGAATGAAATCATTTTTGTGCCCAGTGGGTGGTACCACCAAGTCTATAATCTGGTAAATGTTTCCATCTTCACCGAGTGTTTATGCATTTGTTATTTAATATGTAAGGTTCAATGTTACTAACTTGCTAACTTGCTATGTTATGCAAGCTGATATATATCCTTATTGGATTACATCTGTATGGCAAATGAGAACAACCTTAAGCATATGAGTGCGAGAAGTAGAAATCCTGATCATTGGATCAGATCCGGGTTGCTAAGATTTGGACACTAAAAGCAGTTGACACATCCTTGGGTTATTGGGTAGTTATGCTTAATTCTACATTTACTCTCACTCCTTTCAGTCATCCAGTGTAAGCAATCTGTCTTGGTATTATGGTATATGTCATCACATTTGTCCGAGAATAGTGGATTGCCCCCGCGTCGTCTCCTGGCTACACGGGAGGCCATCCATCACGTTGCCACAGCCGTCCTCCCGGCGCCCCTCCTGCCTCGCTGCCGCTTGAGGCCCTGCCGGCAAAGCCGGGCGGGTCCGAGGACGGCGGTGGCGGGGCGTTCTCCTGGCTTGCCTTCTTTCTCCCGGCATGGGGCCTGTACGGCCATGGCGGCTGGGTTCCTTGGCTGCATTCTATGGGAGACTGTGGAGCTGGTGCAAGGCGTGCTTCGGCGGGCGGCTGGCATGGGTCGGCGGCGGTGGGGTGGCCTTAATTCATGGTGGATGGCTGGTGGCTGGCGTGCACGAGGCAGCGACTGATCTGAAGCGGCAGTGTTCTCGGGCGACGCAGCGCGAGGCAACATGGCTAGGGAGCAATTTTGTCTAACATCCTCCGCCGAGATCTGATGCTCCCGAGACTGCTGGCCCAAAGGCGGCTAGGCTGCGGCGATGGAGGTCCGTGGTGTCGATCTTGCGGCTAGCGGCAGCTGCGCTTTGCGTGGACAATGTTAATCTGCCATTCGTGCTCCGGCTTCGACCACATCGGCCTCTGGACCGACGGGCCTGGGTATGGCTCTCTCCGGTGAGGTGGTAGTCAGCGATGGTGTCTTCCGCTGTTAGAGTTGGTCCTTGGCGACTACTATGACCTGCGGCGGCGGACTCGTTGCGGATTGTGATGCCCATTGAAAGGTATTCATGAGGGTTCATCTCTCCAAACCCGGTGGCTGACCTCAGTAAGGAGATGCAAACTATAGATGACGACTTGACGCAGAGGGATGGTTGTGTGGCAGTGGCGCAGCCGCTGGGACCGCGGAAAAGTGGTGGCGACAACACATAAGTGACGTCAATGGAGGTGCTACGCAAGCACCCGGCATCGAGTTCCGGGGCGAACGCCTAGGTCTCTGTGATGGATATACCTGGCAATGACGATGTTTTATGTCGTTACCTTGTTGAAGGCATTGCTCAGATAAGCTCGGATGGGTTCTTCAGGGTGAAAACCTAGATCTGACCTTTGATGGTTGGATCCGGTGACGACGGCGCTTCAGCGTCGCTCCCTTCTTGAAGGCGTTACCATTGAAGAATCTCGTCGTCCATGTGGTGTCATGAGATGGTTGGTGCAGATATGGCAATTTCTGTAGTTTGCCGATCGTGGATCGGATTGCTTTAGGTTTTCTTTTTTCCTAGCCATGCATAGCTTGCATCCTACCTATACAGAGGCCGGGTGTGTGCTCAATATGTTCTGTATCCTTTTGATGCTCCATTTTGAGCAAATAAAATCCACCCTTTGTCGAAAAAAAATATCATCACATTTTGATCCACTTGGGAATTTCTGATTCTGCTATTTTAGACGTGGTTTCTACCAGATACGCCCTGCATAGCTGGAACTGGTGCAGTTATTCCTTGTTATAACTTTTGATATTCTTAACTTGTACCAAAAGAGCTTCAATCATATGAATCTGTCCCATGTGACATTAAAAATCATGAAACGAGTGACTGTTGACATCATGAACGACCATATGCTCTTATTAACTAATTTATTGACATCATGTTAGGAGCACGTATCAGTAACATTGGTGTAGCTTGCTCTGGGTGACCTTTAATATATCAATGCAGTGACTCGTATTATTCTTACACCTCCTCTGTTTTACATTCTATTGCTTTCTAATCAACATTTGTGAACTGCAAGCTGCTTATTTCTTTTGCTCCTCCCCCATTTGCTGCAGGAGGATACTATATCTATCAACCATAATTGGTTCAATGCCTACAACCTTCATTGGGTGGTGAGTAGACGTGTATATGTCAAGTTAATTTCACAGACTTAACATAATTCTTGCTAAAGAGTACAAATTCACAGTGGAACTTGCTTCATGAAGACCACAAAGTTGCAAAAGAGTATATTGAAGACATCCGCGATATATGTGATAATTTTGAGGCGCTTTGTCAACGCAACTTGGCAGCAAATACAGGTAAGATTCTAATGTGTGGATTAATCACCTGAACAATCAAATGGCGTGTTTACCTTCTCTGCTAACATGCTGTTGTTTTTCTTTTTTCAGGCATGAACTTCTATGATTTCTTCATTTTTATCACACGGTTTGTTTTGGCCAATGTAATTGAGCTTTACCATGTCCAAAAGCCCGAGGATGCTAAAGTCAATTCACCAGAAGCCACTCACCATTATGTGTATAACCTTATGCAAATTCGGGAAGTTGCATCTAAAATGATTTCTGCAGAGGCTTTCAGTATTGAGAATCTTTGTGTTATCTCGGAAGGAAATCGGAGTGCTATGTCAGATGTTACAAAAATATTAAAAGACGATGGCTTCAGAAGGCTATGGATGACATTGTCCGAGGCGTATGAATGCATTCGCAGGGGGCAAAGAATTTTGTACAAAGTGAGGTATTTGAATCAGAAAGGCTGTTTGTCGGTGACCTGTTTGAAATCTTATTGTAATGTTGTTGATCGCATTACTTTTTTTATGCGTGTAATTCGTGGACCTGAGGATCTGGTGAGGTTAATTGATACTGCTCTACCCGAGAGATAATTGTAAGCGCATAATGCGCGCACTTCCATGCATTTATCATGACTGTTGGATTTTCATAACCAGGACTATGCGGGGACTTAGACTAGTCACAATGGGTAGTAACTTAGACTAGTAACATGCATGTTACTAGTCTATGTTACTACCTCCATAGTGGGTAGTAACATATGTGTTGTGTCATGCATCACTTCATTTATTACGTTGTAGACTCATCTTTTCTTGATATGTGTGATGTTATAGTAACTAGCTATGTTACCACATGCCTCTCTTTCTTCATTAATTACATGCCACATTATCTATTTTTCCTAGATAAATGTGATGTTACCACCTATGTTACTCCCACTGTGGGTAGTCTTAGACTAGTCACAGTGGGAGTAACTTGACTAGTAACATCACACATTTTAATATAAGATTGCTTATGTGGCAGCTAATTAATAAGGAGAGAGGGGTTTGTGGTAACTTAGCTAGTTACTGTAACATTACACATTTCAAGACATAATGAGTCTAATCTAATAAATGAACTCTTTCATGAGGCAAGTTACTACTGTATGTTACTCCCCACTGTGAGCAGTCTGACATAACCAGCCCATTTTGGAAGGACTACGCGGGGCTCCATGGCATCCCCATTGGTTATCTTTATGGTTTGCCTAAAAAAAACTTTATAGTTCTTAGAGCATCTTCAATAGGTGACGTATCTTTGTCACACAAAAGTAGTTTTACATCACCCAATAGTGTATTATACATCACCTCGAGCATTTTTGCTTCAACCGATGATGTAAATTGCACACGATCATTGCATACATTTTTTAATAAAGGATGTTTTATTACTTAAAAGGTTTAAGCATTACACCTGGCCTCTGTATAATTGAGATGCACACAACCATAACCAATATCAAGTTCCAAACAAATTGAAAAAGGCAGAATACAAGTATCATGTGGAGATTGTATAACGTAGCCGTAGGAAGGCCAATTCATGTTGGGTAAAAATATCCTTCATTATAGCCTCCAAGCATGTACACACCTTCGTAAACAGGTCTCGATACTCCACGGTTGCTTCCTTGATGGTTTTGGTAATTCATGTCAACATACATATTATTGGACTAACATTTTCATCTAGTGTATTTCAGAAAAGTTAAACATTGGCATGACAAGGATAGGTGATTGTGGACCCCCTTCAAAATGCTAAGGACATGGATTGGCAAAAGCTTCAATCCTCTACATTTTTCGTTAAGTGATCCAAGATCACATTGAGTTCATAGGAAAGCCAATACTATTAAAAGGAGATGAGGTTTTGATCATGACTTAGTTGCTCAAGTGCTTGAAGATATTGCTCCAAAACCCTCAACCATTTTCTCCAAATCCTATTTGTCCAAACCCTAAAAGTCCAACTCGGTCCCATCGAATCCTATACACTCGGACCCACCGAGTTGATCCTAGACAGAGCCACAGCCAAACCCTAACAAAATGGTCCTACCAAAATGACGTTCGGTCCCATCGAAATGAGGTGACCAAGTTTCTGTAACCCTTTCACACCTTTTCGGAATTACCGAGTTGGTTTGGTCGGAACTACCGAAATGAGGTCTCGCTTAGGTCATCACACATCGGTTTCATCGAGTTGTTCCATTTGGTCTCATCGAGACACCCAATGTTCGAATCTTTTACACAGGTCGGTCTCATCGAATTTTTTGTTTCAGTGTCATCGAGTTGAGTCAAAAGGTTGTAACGGTTGGACTCTTGGTGAAGGCTATTTATACCCCTCCACCCCACTCACTCGAAGAGAGAGCCATCAGAATGAAACTACACTTCCACCATTCATTTTCTGAGAGAAAACCACCTACTCATGTGTTAAGATCAAGGCATTGAATCCAACCATTTGAACCTTGATTTCTAGCCTCCCCAGAGTTGCTTTCCATTCTAACCCTTCTCCTACCCAAGCCAAATCTTTGAGAGAGTGATTGAGTGTTGAGGAGACTATCATTTGAAGCACAATAGCAATGAGTTCATCATCAACAACACCCTCTATTACCTTTTGAAGTGTGGTGTCTCCTAGATTGGTTAGGTGTCACTTAGGAGCCTCCAAGATCATGTTGAGTTGAACCAAGGAGTTTGTAAAGGGAAGCAGACCGCCTACTTCGTGAAGATCTACCCTGAGTGAGACTAGTCCTTCATGGACGTAAGCCATGATGGAATAGACAAGATTGCTTCTTCGTGGACCCTTCATGGGTGGAGCCCTTTGCGGACTCGCGCAGCCATTACCTTCCATGGGTTGAAGTCTCCATCAACATGGACGTACGATAGCACCACCTATCGGAACAATGCCAAAAATCAATGTGTCTTCATTGCTTTGATCTTCCCATCTCTACCCCTTTAATTTCCGCACATTTGCATGTTGCATTATTTCCGCTGCTCTATCTCTAGATATGCATGTGTAGAAAGTGTTGGTTGTATCTTAACTACCGTCAAAATCTCCCTAAACTTCAAGAAAACTAAAAACTGCACCTTTGGTTTGTTAAATGTCTATTCACCCCCTCTAGACCTATCTTCTCGATCCTACAATTGCTATCAGAGCTTTTGTCTCCATTGCCTTGGTTTAATCACCATTGGAGGAAGATGGATGTGTCTACGTTGGGGAGTCTTAGATGTAAAGTGCCTATTCTTAATGGAGAGTATTATAATTCTTGGACGAATGAAATGCTTGATATCTTTGATGAATTTAACTTGAGCAAGTATATTCATAGCCCTTATGTGCCTCCTATTGATCCCTTGCACCCCACTCATGAAGAAGAAATTGACATGCTTCGTAATCTTAGAACCGTCAATCTTATCATTCGAGGATTACCTAAAATTGTGCTTGTCCGTATGCAAAACTTTGTGTGTGCCTATACTTTGCGGATGGACTTGGAAATGTGCTGTCCCAGTTACTCAATAAAGAACCTTGACGAGATCCTTCATAAAACTATTGATTTTCATAAGATGAGGCCGAGTGATCCTAAATTTGATGATTGTCTAACCTCGTGCGTGCTAAAGGTGATGTTAGAACCATTAGCGATATCATAATAGAAGCCATTAAAATTCATAATCTTGAACATTTTCATAATCATGGAACTAATGAATCCATTGCCCTAGGTGATGATCATATACATGTTGATGATGACAACGTTGAACATGGCTATTATGACGGGGATGAAGAGTTTGACATCGAATATGAGAAGACTATGAGAAATCTTAGTATCATGGCAAATCTTCGAGATTACATGGTCGGAGGAAAGCAATGGATTCTTGATAGTGGATGCACTGATCACATGACTGGAGATAGAGACATGCTTTGTGAGCTTGCTAAGAATGATGGTCCACGCAAGTATGTGACTTTTGGAGACAACTCCAAGGGTAAGGTACTTGGCCTTGGTAAGGTGGCCATATCCAATGATAGCTCCATTCAAAATGTTATGCTTGTTGAATCTCTTGGATACAATCTTCTTTCGGTATATAGACTAGCTGACTTTGGTTACAATGTTCTATTTACCGAAGTAGGTTGCCAAGTGTTTCGTCAAGATAATTATAATATGGTCTTTACTGCCATTCATAAAGGTGACCTATACATTGTTGACTTCACTAAGAGAGCCCAACCTCGTACATGTCTTATTGAAAAATCTTCTAAAGGTTGGTTATGGCATATACGGCTAGGACACTTTGGCATGTGAAATCTTGGTAAACTTGTTAAAGGAGATCATATTCTTGGTGTTAAATACGTTATATTTGACAAGGATAGACTTTGTAGTGCTTGCCAAGCAGGAAAACAACTTGCAGGAAGTCATCCCGTGAAGAACATCATGACCACAAGGAGACCACTTGAGCTACTTCATACGGATTTCTTTGGTCCCAATGCTTACAGGAGCCTTGGTGGTAACCCTTTCAGCTAGGTCATAATTGATGATTTTTCCAGATTTACGTGGGTGTTTTTCCTCGATGAAAAATCACAGGTACAAAAGATCTTCAAGAACTTCACTAGGAAGGCCCAAAATCAATTTGAGGTGAATATCAAGAAGGTTCGGAGCGATAACGGGACGGAGTTCAAGAACGCCAATGTGGATACTTTTCTTGACGAAGAAGGTATCTCACATGAGTTCTCGACTACGTACACACCTCAACAAAATGGAGTTGTTGATAGGAAAAATCGTACCCTTATCGAGATGGCAAGAACGATGGTAGGTGAATACAAGATGCCAAGACACTTTTGAGCGGAAGCGGTTGCGACGGCTTGTCATGCTACAATTCGACTTTATCTTCACAAGATTCTTGGTAAAACGACATACGAGTTACTCACCGGTAACAAGCCACTTGTTGGATAGTTTCGAGTATTTTGCTCAAAGTGTTACATTCTTGATAAGTATCGGCCTCAAAATATGCTCCTAAATCCCATGAAGTTTTCTACTTGGTTACGGATCAAACTCTCACACATACCGTATCTACAACAACTTCACCCGAGAAGTTGAAGACACGGTAGATGTGAACTTTGATGAATCTAACGGCTCGCAAGTCGAGCAATTGCCAATTTGTAACATCCTCAAATTTTGAATTTTCGAATGTTAATTATTTAAATAAGATTATTTATAACTTGTGTGCGATGTTTGCTCTTAGTTAATTTGACTAGGATTTAAAATTGTGGAGTTTTTTGAATATTGAAATGAGAGATAATAAAAGGAATTTACAAACTATTCATTTTGGATTTCATTTGTATTTTATTATTAGAAACAAATCCAACTAAAAAATGAAAGATAAATGAGAGAAGGTAATATGACTCCTTCAATCTAAAGGGGTTGGGAAATGTTTAAATTTATTTTGATATGTTTTTTGGATTTAAAAATATTTTTAGAATTATAAGGTTTATAAAGTATTATATGTATTTTAGTTAAGTTTTTGAGTTGGAAAAATGTTCACTATTATCTCTATTAGTATATATAGTTTTTAGAAACTTATTTTTTAAAAGTAATAGGGTACTTATATATATATATATATTATATGCTATATTCCATAAACCAACGTCACTATTCACTTGGGCCACAACAAAATAGCCCACTCCTAATTCTCGCCTGCGCGCGCAGCGCAGTGCGACGTGCCGTTTTCAGTAGGCCAGCCCACCTCACCGAAGTTGTTCTAAAAAAACCTCACCGAAGCGGTATGCCCGCATCACCGTTGACGTCATCCACGCGATCCCACATGTCTGCCTCTCCACTTCTCCTCTACCTATGACAGTGGGAGCCGCCCGTCATCTCGTACCTCGCCACGGTCTCTTTCTCAACCACAACAGAGCATACACAATCAAAGCAAACTCCATGATTCGCGCAAGGCGATACCCCTTCCCCAGTATGAGGCCACCGAGCGACTGCTCCCAACCCCCTCGTCCGATTCCCACAATCGCCGCTCCAGATCCCCACCTATTTCGTGCTCGCCGACCTTGAGAAGATCTGCCGCAGAGCCAAACTCCGGCGAGCAAATCGGCCAATTCCGCGTCACCTTATGCAAATTCGGGACGGTGCATCTAAAATGATTTCTGCAGAGGCTTTCAGTATTGAGAATCTTTGTGTTATCTCGGAAGGAAATCAAAGTGCTATGTCATATGTTACAAAAATATTAAAAGATGATGGCTTCAGAAGGCTATGGATGACATTGTCCGAGGCATATGAATGCATTCGCAGGGGGCAAATAATTTTGTACAAATTGAGGTATTTAAATTAGAAAAGCCGTTTGTCGGTGACCTGTTCAAAATCTGATTGTAATGTTGTTGACCGGAATACTTTTTTTATGCGTGAAACTCGTGGACTTGAGGATCTGGTGAGGTTAATTGATACTGCTCTACCCGAGAAATAATTGTAAGCGCATAATGCGTGCGTAAACTTCCATGCATTTATCACGACCGTTGGATTTTCATAACCAGAAGGACTATGCGGGATTTTCATAACCAGCCCATTTTGGAAGGACTACGCGGGGCGCCATGGCATCCCCATTGGTTATGTTTATGGTTTGCCTAAAAAAAATTAATGGTTCTTAGAGCATCTCTAACAGGTGACGGATCTTGGTCACACAAAAGTAGTTCTACATCACCCAATAATGTATTATACATCACCTCGAGCATTTTTGCTTCAACTGATGTTGTAAATTGCACACGATAATTACATACAATTTTTTTGGATAAAGGATTCTTATTACTTAAAAGATTTAAGCATTACACCCGGCCTCTGCATAACTGAGACACACACAGCCATAACCAAGATCAAGTTTTTTTTGAAGAAAGGCAGAATACAAGTAATCACAGGGAGACTGTATAACGTAGCCGTAGGAGGACCAATTCAAAGATCATGCTGTCATCCATGTCGGGTAAAAGTATCCTTCTATGTAGTTTCCATGCGTGTACACACCTTCGTAAATAGGTCTCGATTCTCCACAAGTTGTAGAGACGACGATAAATGGAGCGTTGCTACTAGTGAGCTGAGTTGGGATTTTCTCGAAGAGGAGAGGATGAAGCAGTATAGTAGAGATAAGTATTTTCCTTAGTTAAGACCAAGGTTATCAATCCAGTAGGAAAACCACACAGAACCTCGTTAGCAGCACCTGCACACACAAAAGCAAATACTTGCACCCAACGCATATAAGGGGGTTGTCAATCCCCTCGGCGGTTAGTTGCAAGGATTAAATCTCGTAGCGGTAGATAATAAGATAAATTGCAAAAAAAAAATGAATAAAAGTGCAGCAAGGCATTTTTGTGTTTTTATATATGATAAAAGTAGACCCGACACTGGGACACGTCGGTGCTATACAAACGGTTTTTAACCCCTTTCCGCGACGGCATTTGGAACCGTCGCCAAGTGAGTGTGGGCGATAGGGGGTCCTTCCCACACGACCCAGAAACCGTCGAGGATAGGGAGCCAAGATGCATATACAGTACTCCTACTCGTTTGTGCTCGCATTGCCATCACAGTCGGTATTCTGTGGTGCTACGTTTACGATGCGCGACCCATCACAAACGGTTCACTATTATAGAACATGTATGATAAGCATACAATCACACACATTCTCTTGTCCCAAAACGTATGCGATAACTAATTAAGAATATTAGCTAATCGTCGTACGAGTGTCGGATAGGATTACGAAACGATGAACCGTCGTAACATCGTCGTACACGACAACTATCGCACACGCTATTCTATGGTGCAACGTTTACGATGCATACTTCATCAGAAACAGTTCATGGTTGCGAATCGTGTACGATAAGGCAACTATCATTTAGTTCTTCTATGACCAAACGTTTGCGATGTGCACAACATCACAAACAGTCCATAATTTCGAAGCGTGTGTGATAAGGTGACTGTCACAAACATTTAATAAGAAAGAACTGTGTGCAATGTTGTTGTTAATCGCACACGTTTTTTCTTGGCTGGTCGCGTGTGCAGTGGAGATTGATCGCACATGTAGGGGATCCTAAAAACGTGTCTGATCTCCACGTCTATCGCAGACGTTTCGCTTTCGCCAACCGTGTGCAGTGTAATCCCTAATCAATCCCTAATTTTAAAATCATATGTTTTGAATTTGATAGTAGGCAATCACTTATTTCATATCCAACCGTGTTTATTACAAATATAGGTTCAACCACGAATGCATAATTCGATGCACAGGTACATATACTGAAGAACTACAGAAGCACCAAGTAAAGAATGATGAACCACAGTTGTACTAAAGACTGTAAAGAGAGAGGCGAAAGACGTTCTGGTTGCTGGAGAAGGCGAAGCAGAATGCCCATATTGTGCCCTCCTCCATGCGTAATGCGCGCACGACTCTAGGCCAACCCCTTGTGATGGTTGCCCGTCCATCCTTCACTGTCTTCATCACGACTTCCTGATGCTCATTGTAGTCTGGATGAAATACTTTAACCTTCATTGTGTGTCCACCAATCATGTACTTTGCGAGGTAATCTTGAGTGAACTGCTTCGGGAACCACTGCGAACGAAAAAGATTCTGACATTGTTGTCTAACAACTCATTATGGGCAGTAAAAAAAGAAGGCTGCAAAGTTTGTAGTTACCATCCTAAAGCTCACTGTTGTGTTGGATAGAGCATAAACAAATAATTTGCTTGCCACCATTCGTATCTTTTTGCTAATAATCCTTATCAGTTTCCTCACTTGATGCTTGTTCATGAATATCTCATTGCCCCATACGCAAAAAGGATCGATGCGTGGATCCTTGCCAAGGGCATATGTACCTGCAAGCAAGAAGTCAATATTAGAAGCTAACAAGTGTACAGGCCTGGATCTATATGCACTACATTTATGAAACGACGGGGGGAGTACAAGCCGAGGGATTAAGCTAACCTCGTCGGAAAATGGTGGCCACTCCCGTTGTTGTCCTGCATAAGTAGTGGAAAGGCATGATAAGTACAACAACCTTAACATCAAACAACTATAGCAAAGGTAAACAACATCATCTCCAAATGATAGCTTGAATGTGTTGGTTTCAGCATGCTGTTAAAGTATATATGAAATGGAAGGCAATGTTACCGACAGCAGGCTTAACAGCCATCAAATATTGCAATTCAAACTAGTATTGTTGAAAATGAATAGAACGTAGGTAATGCTTAAACATCACACTGGATAAATGTGTAAAAATGAAATAAAGGGCATGTGTTAACTACACCAGGCATAACTAGAACCAAATATAGCCGTTCAAGATGGTACTGATGCAGTCGAGCGGCACAGTTCCGACTTGCACATAATGAACAACACATTGTGAATGACTGAAATAAACAAGGCATAAATGATCAGTATAACAACCAAATATAGCCATTGAAAATTGGACAGAGTCTCAATGCAACCAACCTAACAAGCAAATACAGATAAACATGGCATATGCTTGAAAACTGGACAAATGCTCACTACAACCAACCTAACAAGCAAATACAGATAAATAAGGCATCTGCTTGAAAACTGGACAAATGCTAAAAAAAGCAACCTAACAATCAAATACAGATAAACAAGGCATCTGCTTGACAACTGGACAAATGCTCACTGCAACCAAACTAAGAACCAAATACATATAAACAAGGCATCGGCTCGATAACTGAAAAATGCTCATGCAACCAACCTAACAACCAAACACATATAAACAAGGCATCTACTCACTATAAACAACCAAATATAGCCATTCGTGAAACTGAAGTGGACAATTCATACTTAAACATCACATAGCCCTATTGAACAATACATTTTTGCATAACTGAAATAATTAAACACGACACAATTATAGCACCGCACGGCAAATGCTACTACAACAAAGGGTACGGGTTGACAAGCTAGAAAAGGTAAGATTTGCTGATAGGATGTTGCCTCACATTTCATGGATGGGATCCTTCCAGTTGGAAGAGCACAAACCCATGGTGCGCTCTCTGATGTCATAGATGGGCTGTTTCACCTTGGAAGAACCTTTGTGGGTGCCCTCCTCACGGTCGTGGTTGTGGTCGATGAGATCTGACTTGGCAATTGAGGATCCCAAGCCGCCGCCGTAGAACGTGTCCTTCAGAAATAACAAAATGGGCTCGATGGAGTATAAGGATCGCAAATCCTTGATCGCTTGGTGGAGGAGATCAGCGGCAGGGCCGTCGAAGAGATCGACGACGGTTGAACCAGAGGGGTTGGGGATGGACCACGTAACCTGTGACATGGCCCGTGTGAAGCCGTCGCTGTCGACGAGCTTGATATCGTAGCCATCTTTCCAGAGATACAGTAATACGCAAGCCCGCTGACATGAAGTCTTCGGCATGGCAACGTAGTCAACGTCTTCGCCGGCTTCCGCGGCGATGTGCTACTCCGGGAACGATAGGTCGGGGCAAACGGCGGCCACCTTGCCAACGTCTGCCGGAGAGGCCATGATAAACCTCTTCTTGGCCGAACGCTCGTCGGGCTCCTTGGGATAAGTGGTCGAGCTTAGGCTACGACATTCTAGAGTAGGGGATGTGGATCTGGCGGGGAGGGACACCGCAGGCCTCATCTAAAAACACAGGGGAGTGGGGCGACGGTATGGGAATCACTCGGTAACCTGAACTTTATTATCTAAGCTAGGAGGAACAGGCAGACCGGCATGGGTTGGCGGCGGCGAC
>NC_057802.1:216912181-216944306 GCF_018294505.1 Triticum aestivum | reverse complement strand
GGGGTACTATGGAGGGGGGAGGGATGGTGGTGTTTGAGGATACGCCACGGCTACTGAAATTTTTTAATGGTGGGTGGAGATGGTGGTGGACGAGGGAGGGCGACGGTTCAAATTGTTGGGTTCTACGGTAGGGTGCGTCGACTGCAAATTAAAATTTCCTACGCGCAGAACAACCAAGAACATGCTGTGAGAGATGGATCACAGATCGTTACCACTAGACGCGCAGTGCCGTGCAGCGGAAGAAGAGTTGGGGCAGCGCGCCCGCGTGGATCGTCTCTTCATCGTGCGATCTCCCTCGAACAGCCGGTCGTCTGATCCCACGTACAAGTTCGCCGGAGCGCCGCAGGTGCACCGCCTCTAACGATATCCGCGCGTGCAGGAGGAACGTCGTGCGGCGGACTGCTAGGTCCGATCACACAACCGGCGGCGAGTGGAGGTGTCTATTCGCAACACATGCAAACCCTAGTGACAGCGCCGAAGCGATCAAACGCATGAGTGTGCCGCACCTCCACTTTATATAGGCGTCCGTCGCGGGCTCAATACTTGGGCCTTGCACGGACCCTAAAGCCCATAAGTCTACTCGGCCACAATCCGAATACAGCTCAGATCACATCCGACCAGTGTCCTCGGATCCGACCTCGTAGGTTCCTTCCCTTATGCACGCGACCCCTTTGGTTCAAGCCGGCTTGGTCGCAGTTCGGATCACCTCCGAACTGCACGGTTGGTAGCGGCCTCCCGCAAGGCATGCCAAACACCAAGCAGACTATGAAGCTGGTTAGCGAACCTGTACATCATACTTCCATTCCTTTTGCCACACAATATATGTTGTCGGGCTCAAGGCGAGTCTGTTATCCTTGTGCTAGCCCGACCTCTTTCTCGTTTCAGTGATGCCAACCACTATCCGGATTATCTCATAATCCTTGTCGCATGGCCATGCTTATCCTGGTTGGATCACACGAGGGGCCCAGAGTATATCTCTCCTGATCGGAGGGGAAAATCCCATCTTGCTCTACCATGTCTCGCAGCATGGGTCTGGACAAGCTTGAAACCTACCTTTGTAACTACCCAGTCAAGGAGTAGCGTTTGGTCGGCCCAAAGCAGTTCTGTCACCATCCCGAGTACGTGCGCCAGCTCAGGTCTTGGGACATAGAACATATGTTGTACTAGAGACTCATAGATGATATATCGCTGCGTTTCATAGTTGGGTCTGTCCGACTCGGACTTTATCTCGACTCGGATCCGACCACGTCGAATCCGACCAGATCCTTCCAAGTCCATATTATCCGGTTAGCATCCAATGCTCCATGGCTAGTGAGACCAAGCCATCGACTATGTCATCTGCTAGTCTAGTTGGCTGCGCGTCCACACAGCCCTTTTGACTAGGGACCTTTTAGGACAGTCATCATACAATGCATAGTCCCACGAACAAGTCACGTACTTGCTGATACACATCATTGATAATGTCCAAGGACTATCTTTATTCATAAACACATAGGAAATATCATCATACATGATTGCCTCTAGGGCATATCTCCAACAGTCTCCCACTTGCACTAGAGTCAATCAAATAGACATCGAATGCCCATAGCTCTAACGTGCCCCTCATGCTTGGGTTGTGGAAGCGGCTTAGTCAACGGATTTGCAACATTTGCATCCGTGTGAATTTTGTATAACTCTACATCCATTCTTGACGATCTTTCGTATCAGGTGATATTTCCGATCTATGTGTCTGACCTTGTGGTGATTCCTCGGCTCCTTGGCTTGTGCGATGGCACCAGAATTATCACAATAAAGGTCCAACGGTTTTACCGAGGCTGGGAAAATACCAAGATCATCCAAAAAGTTCCGGATCCAAACACCTTCCATTGCAGCTTCACAAGCCGCAATGTATTCAACTTATGTGGTAGAATCGGCCACCGTTTCTTGCTTGGAACTCATCCAGCTCATCGCTCCTCCGTTCATGATGTACACGAATCCGAACTGTGATCGACAATCATCTCTGTCGGTTTGGAAGCTAGCATCGGCGTAACCCCTTACGACGAGCTCTTCCTCACCTCCATAAACTAGGAACATCTCTTTAGTCCTTTTCAGGTACTTCAAAATAGTTTTTACCGCTGCCCAGTGACTCTCACCTGGGTTGGCCTGGTATCTGCTTGTTAGGCTTATGGCAAAAGCAACATCAGGCGTTGTACATATCATGGCATACATGATCGATCCAATTGCCGAGGCATACGGAATCCTACTCATCCTGCTTCGCTCATCAGATGTCGAAGGACTCTGAGTCTCGCTTAGCGTTATACCATGTGAGAGTGGCAAGAACCCTTTCTTCGCCTCACTCATGTTGAACCGCTCCAACACTTCATCTATGTACGTGCTGTGGTTTAAGCCGAGAAGCCTCCTCGATCTATCTCTATAGATCTTAATGCCTAAAATGTACATTGCCTCACCAAGGTCCTTCATCGAAAACTTGCCATTCAATGACTCCTTGACCGAGTTCAGCATCGAAACATCATTTCCTATCAGTAGTATGTAATCCACATATAAGATAAAAAACACTATCGAGCTCCCACTTAACTTCTTGTATAAACAAGAGTCCTCTTCGCTTTTGATGAAGCCAAAACCAGTGACGACCTCATCAAAATGAATGTTCCAGCTCCGAGATGCTTGCCTCAACCCATAAATGGATCTCTTGAGCTTGCATACCTTACTAGTGCTAGTCAGATCGACAAAACCCTCGGGCTGTATCATATACACGTCCTCGGTTAAATTTCTGTGAAGGAAAGCCGTCTTGACATCCATCTGCCATATCTCGTAATCGAAATATGCAGCTATAGCCAGTATGATCCTCACTGACTTCAGCATCTACCGGCGAGTAAGTCTCGTCGTAGTCAATTCCTTGAACTTGTCCATAACCCTTAGCGACAAGCCAAGCTTTGTGGATCTGAACATTTCCATCCACATCGGTTTTCTTCTTAAAGACCCATGTGCAACCAATGGCCGTTACGCCAGGTGGCAGATCAACCAAGTCCCAGACTTGATTCTCATCCATGGACTTTAACTCGGATCTCATGGCCTCTAGCCATGCCTCGGAATCTGGGCTCACCATTGCTTCCGCATACGTGGCCGGCTCGTCTCTTTCTAGCAACAATACATCATGCACTCTGCGCAATCTTTCCGACCTTCGTGGTTCCGGTGCCGCTTCCACTACGGGTTCCCTGACTGACTCCGGTATGATCTCATCACCAGCCGAGCCGTCCCCGAGTGGTCCTCGAATTTCTTCGAGTCGGACCGTCCTCCCACTGGCCTCCCGACTGAGAAACTCTTTCTCAGGGAAAACCCCATTCCGAGCAACAAACACTTTGTTCTCTTCCCGGTTGTAGAAGTAGTATCCCAAGGTTTCCTTCGGATATCCCATGAATATGCATTTATCCGACTTGGGTGTAAGCTTGTCTGACATAAGTCGCTTGACAAATGCTTCACAACCCCAAATCTTTAGAAAAGACAAACTGGGACTCTTCCCGGTCCACATCTCATGTGGTGTCTTGTCTATGGATTTTGATGGTACCCTGTTAAGTGTGAAAGCTGCAGTTTCTAGAGCGTATCCCCAAAATGACAAGGGTAAATCCGATTTGCTCATCATAGACCGGACCATGTCCAACAAGGTCCTATTCCTCCGTTTCGACACACCGTTTCTCTGTGGCGTACCCGGAGGTGTGAGCTGAGGTACTATACCTCGGCTTTTCAGATGATCATCAAACTCCTGGCTCATGTACTCACCTCCACGATCAGATCGTAGAAGCTTTATAGTCTTGCCGAGCTGATTCTCAACCTCGTTCTGAAACTCTTTGAACTTTTCAAAAGTTTCTGACTTGTGCCTCATCAAATAGATATATCCATATCTACTCAAGTCGTCGGTGAAAGTCACGAAGTACTGATAGCCACCTCTGGCAGTTGTGCTCATTGGACCACACACATCACTATGTATAAGTTCCAATAGCCCGGACGCCCTCTCGCAACTCTTTGCAAAAGGAGACTTAGTCATCTTGCCGAGCAAGCATGATTCACATGTCTCAAACGACCCGAAGTCGGACAAAGTTAGGAGCCCATCATCATGGAGCTTCTTCATGCGTTTCAGACTAATGTGTCCAAGCCAGCAATGCCAGAAGTATGTCGGATTTATCTCATTAGGCTTATGCCTCTTGACATTCCCGTTATAGACCGGTTCCTGTTCCAGATTCAATATAAATAACCCATCAACAATGGGTGCATAGCCGTGGAACATACCATTCAAATAAAACGAACAACCATTGTCCTTTAAATTGAATTCATAACCCTGACTCATCAAGCATGAGGCAGAAATAATGTTTCGACTAAGTGCAGGAATGTAATAACAATTATTCGATTCCAAAATAAATCCAGAAGGAAGCTGAAGCTGCATCGTGCCGACCTCCAATGCAGCAACTCTTGCTTTGTTGCCGACCCTGATGTCAATCTCCCCTTGTGCCACACGCCTAGTTCTTACCAGCCCCCTGCATCGAGTTGCAAATATGAACAACCGATCCGGTATCAAATACCCAAGAGCTACTAGGTATGTTAGCAAGGTAAATTTCTATAACATACGCAAGAAGTGTACCTTTGCCTGAAGCAGCATTCCC
Organism: Triticum aestivum; assembly: GCF_018294505.1. Classification (NCBI taxonomy): domain Eukaryota; kingdom Viridiplantae; phylum Streptophyta; class Magnoliopsida; order Poales; family Poaceae; genus Triticum; species Triticum aestivum. The sequence continues at coordinate 216,939,651 of NC_057802.1, read as the reverse complement.
GACCTTCTTGCCATGCTCTGCAAGCCACTTGCTACAGTTCCTCTTCCAGTGACTAGTTTCCTTGCAATGATAGCAAATGGTATTTGAGTCCGGTCCAGCCTTCGGCTCAGCGGCGGAGGTTACCATCTCCGTGCCCTTTGCCTTAGCCTTCTTCTTAGACCAACTCTTCTTGAACTTAGCCGATTTCTGCACCATCAACACTTGATGCGTGCCTTTCTTAATATCCCGCTCTGCCACTTTGAGCATCCCATGCAATTCAGTGAGCTTATTATCCATGCCGTGCATATGATAGTTCGAGATGAACGTCCTAGCTAGGCGGAAGAGAACCCAGAACTGCATCTGTAGCCCGCTCATCCAAGAGCGGGAAGCCCAACCTATCCCAAGCTTGCACATATCCGATCATCTTGATAACATGTGGGCTTAGTGGATCACCTTCCTTCAGCTTGCAATCCATCAAGGATCGCCAAACGTTGAACCTTTCGGTCCTAGCCTGTGTCTGAAACATGCTCTTGAGACTTTCGATCATATCGTAAGCCTCAACATTTTTGAAATGTTGTTGCAAATCAGGCTCCATACAAGCCAGCATCAGACAGCTGATCTCCGTTGATTCATCAACGAGTTTTTGGTAGGCATTCTTAGCTGTGGCACTAGCATTATCGGCAGGTTCCTCTGGAAGTGGATCCTCTAGAACATGTTCCTTTTTATCATGCTTGAGAATAATTCTCAGATTTCTATACCAGGTGGTAAAGTTTGTTCCATTCAGTTTATCCTTTTCCAGAATTGATTTCAATGCAAAGTTGGGTTGAGCAGGTGGTGCTATTGATCTACAACAGAAAATATGCAATCACTAAGCAATGTATTTATGTAGAGTAATTCAAGCCTTAAACAGAAATACTCCCACTAAAGCCAGCATCCCTCCGCAAACTCTCAATGATTCAGGATCCGACTAGCGCATGCGACTAGTGAGCTTTAGCATCACTGCTAGACAACATGCCTATCCAGTAAGCAACTCCTTGCTAATCGTATCTTTATACGACTCCTGTCGGTCGGGAAGGTATCTCATACCCCGGTCCCCAACCTTCTTTGCCACAAAGCCCAAAACCGTTTTGATAGCCTTGTCAAGTTAACCTGATGTAGTGCATGTCCGTGTCCGACATGAACCCTTCAGTTCAAGGACACCCAGCAGCACCCCAATTTTATGAGCCCACTACTAGACGTACTTGACGTGCGAAGATGCAACATCGGGGATGGAAATTCGCTTGATATTCATGAGGGATCTTTCTACCATTCTAACACGCATAGAAAACAAGAAGCATAACAATCACAAATAAACATATATTGTGAAACAGTATGGCTCCTTCATGGACGTTCTTCCAGGTCGGCTCCGACTCTGATGACCATCTAGGAACTCCATTTTGTTTGTCACGCCGGGACGCCAAGCCACCAACCTAATCTCTATTATCCAACTACTACAGCTAGTAATGAATTTTACATAGAGTCACAAGTCGACACGCAGGTCGTTACACAATATAATGACAACACTTTGGCTCCTGTCGGCTGACAAACATGACACGCAGGCCATGTATAATTTACACACATGCATCACATACACATGAGCCATACTATTCACATCAAACCTGCAAAACAAAGTTATGCATAGAATCGCATTTTACCGGTTTGTGTGTCAGGTACGAAATACACGGCGCTACGCACCCGGCGGTCCCTCGCGGGTGCGGGCAGCGCCCGATGTTTTCGTAAATCTCAGATCATATCTGAACTCCGATCACGCCGAATTTTTCGATCCGACCGATCTCATCGATCATCGCGAATCCGATTCGGATTTACGTTTCACTGTTAACCCCGATGGCGGATACCGACCAGTAGGGGTAGGTTGTGTCACGACCTCATTGATCCTGATTGACAGAAAACATAGCCTCATTGATCCCCATGTGCAGTTGATCTCATCAACCGTGCACATAGCCGATCTCATAAACGACGATAGATCTCATCTGCCGCCTCCACATATCTAATATGCATACGATCTGAATCCAAATCCTATAGCAGAGGCTCTGATACCACTATTGGGTTCTACGGTAGGGTGCGTCGACTGCAAATTAAAATTTCCTACGCCCAGAACAACCAAGAACATGCTGCGGGAGATGGATCACAGATCGTTACCACTAGACGCGCAGTGCCGTGCAGCGAAAGAAGAGTTGGGGAAACGCTTCTGTGTGGATCGTCTCCTCCTCGTGCAATCTCCCTCGAACAGCCGGTCGTCCGATCCCACGTACAAGTTCGCCGGAGCGGCGCAGGTGCACCGCCTCTAACGGTACCCGCGCGTGCAGGACGAACGTCGTGCGGCGGACTGCTAGGTCCGATCACACAACTGGCGGCGAGTGGAGGTGTCTATTCGCAACACATACAAACCCTAGTGAAAGCGTCGAAGTGATCAAACGCATGAGTGTGCCGCACCTCCACTTTATATAGGCGTCCATCGCAGGCTCAATACTTGGGCCTCGCATGGACCCTAAAGCCCATAATTCTACTCGGCCACAATTCGAATACATCTCAGATCACATCCGACCAGTGTCCTCGGATCCGACCTCATAGGTTCCTTCCCTTAAGCGCGACCCCTTAGGTTCAAGCCGGCTTGGTCGCAGTTCGGATCACCTCCGAACTGCACGGTTGGTAGCGGCCTCTAGCAAGGCATGCCGAACACCAAGCAGACTATGAAGCTGGTTAGCGAACCTGTACATCATACTTCCATTTCTTTTGCCACACGATATATGTTGTTGGGCTCAAGGCGAGTCTGTCATCCTTGTGATAGCCCGACCTATTTCTCGTTTCAGTGATGCCAACCACTATCCAGATTATCTCATAATCCTTGTCGCATGGCCATGCTTATCCTGGTCGGATCACACGAGGGCCCCAGAGTATATATCTCCTGATCGGAGGGGCAAATCCCATCTTGCTCGACCATGTCTCGCAACATGGGTCTGGACAAGCCTGAAACCTACCTTTGTAACTACCCAGTCACGGAGTAGCGTTTGGTCGGATCAAAGCAGGTCTGTCACCATCCCGAGTACATGCGCCAGCTCAGGTCTTAGGACATATAACATATGTTGTACTAGAGACTCACAGATGACATATCGCTGCGTCTCATAGTTGGGTTTGTCCGACTCGGACCTTATCTCGACTCGGATCCGACTACGTCGAATCCGACCAGATCCTTCCAAGTCCATATTATCCGGTTAGCATCCAATGCTCCATGGCTAGTGAGACCAAGCCATCGACCGTGTCATATGCTAGTCTAGTTGGCTGCGCGTCCACACAGCCCTTTCGACTAGGGACCTTTTAGGACAGTCATCATACAATGTATAGTCCCACAAACAAGTCACGTACTTGCTAATACACATCATTGATAATGTCCAAGGACTATCTTTATTCATAAACACATAGGAAATATCATCATACATGATTGCCTCTAGGGCATATCTCCAACACAAATGCCTCAGCTACTGCAATTTTACTATAAGGTCGGTGCTGCAGGAGTGTGGGCGACGGTTGAAGTACGACGGCTACTAAAATTTGGGTAAAGGAATTGATGCGGAGCAGGAGTGCCCAAGATCACGCACGGTCCAATAAGAATATGCGTATACGATAATAAGGAAAAGTGGCGGAACCACCGATTTTTGCAACGCTCAAGGCGGATAGTTTGTTTTTATATTTCTAGCTAGCTGGTCTATCGCACACGACTCGTCCTAATTTCTAAATAAACTTACCCGCCTTTAGCTTGCATAGTCGTGGTGATTTTACAGTGCACTTGCATCGCACATGGTTAAGCCAGTACCTTGACCATTTGCTCGCGCTTGCGCAGTCGTGGTGATTTTACAGCAAAAAATAACCTATAAAAACATAGTCTACAAATTAGCAAAACAAGGATCCCAAGGTTTATATAATCAGCATGTCAGGTCATTGCGATTAAATGAATCTTGAGATCTATAACTTCCCACCGGGTCACCCATCCTTGGACTACTCCAGCCCGAGCATGCTTAACTTCTGCGTTTATTCGACTAGGCTAGCGGATGGGAAGCGGCACCTTGCTGATAGGAATTGCCTCCTTGCCTTTAAGGAGTTTCACGCTGGTCACCCTATGGGACCTACTCCCTCCTATCACGCACATTTGTGCTTTTAGAAACTGTGTGCGATATTTACATGGCTGGTGTGTCGCCGTCTAGCCTTCAATGATCATTGACACTGGTAGCGGGAAACCGATGGGAGAAGAGGCGGGAAACCGATGGGAGAAGAGGTGGGAAACCGATGGGAGAAAAGGCGGGAAACTGATGAGAGAAGTGGCGGGAAACGGTAGCCTATTTAGAAAACGTAGTAGAGAAGGAAGTGTGAGCTAGCACGACGCATGCACACAGTGCTTACCCATGTACTGCATGTGCTGTCGAAAGGGCTGAGGGTTGCCGTTCGATCTGAGATCGCGCGCACAGCAGGGGGGAAGGGGGGGGTGTCTCGGCCACGGTTTGGTAGGCACACGGCTTTCGTGAGTGAACTGTGTGCTATTTGAAAACATTTTTTGAGAAGAATCTCGGTTTTTAAATCCCAGTAAATCCAAAAGTCACCCGAAAATCGTGAAACTTGGCATGGTGTCACGACAAGGCACATATATGTCGAGGAATTTTTTCGTCCATTTTGGCGCAAGTTTTATTACAAGCCTCTTACAAACCGGAGCTTCTCTCAAAGAAGCCTCATGGTTCCGATAGGGAAACGTGTCCCCCTTGTGGGGGAAACGATCATCACTGCCTCTTTTCGCCTTGTATTTTCTTCTACCGGCAACATGGAACGACAAGATATCTGTGCTAAAATTTAAACTTATTCAGGGTTCGTTTGGCCTTTTTATACACTAATTGAGTTTCCTAGGCATTTAATGTCCATAATTCAAATCTGAACTACAAATACATGCTCCAGTTCACCAAAATGGCTAGAAAATTTATACATGTGTCCTTGGGTGCATGTTTAGGTCGCATGCCAGGAATGGGAACGAATTACAACCGTACCGGCGTCCTGGCTCGTCCTCAAACATTTGGAATCTCGATTTTTAAATCACTGTAAATCCTAAACTCACCAGAAAGTCATGAAAGTAGGCATGGTGTCACGTCATGGCACATATATGTCGTGGTAAAAACATTCCAATTTGGGCCAAGCTTTATGACAAACCTCTTACAAATCGGAGCTTCTCTCAAAGAAGCATTGTGGTTCCGATAGGGAAATGTGTCCCCCTTGTTGTCAAAACATAATCACTGCCTCTTTTCGCCTTGTATTTTCTTCTGCGGGCAACATTGAACGACAGGATATCCGTGCTGAAATTTAAACTTATTTAGGGTTCGTTTGGCCTATTTATACACTAATTGAGTTTCCTAGGCATATTTAATGTCCATAATTCAAATCTGAACTTCAAATACATGCTCCATTTCACAGAAATGGCTAGAAAAATTATACATGTGTCCTTGGGTGCATGTTTAGGTCTCATTTAAGAAATGGGAATGAATTACAACTGTACCGGCGTCCTGGCTCGTCCTCAAACATTTAGAATCTCGTTTTTGAAATCCCCGTAAATTCTAAACTCACCAGAAAGTCATGAAAGTTGGCATGGTGTCACGTCATGGCGCAAATATGTCATGGTAAAAACAATGTCCAATTTGGGCCAAGCTTTATTACAAACCTCTTACAAACCGGAGCTTCTCTCAAAGAAGCCTCGTGGTTCCGATAGGGAAACATGTTCCCCTTGTGGTGAAACGTAATCACTGCCTCTTTTCGCCTTGTATTTTCTTCTACGGGAAACATGGAACGCAGGATATCCATGATGAAATTTAAACTTATTCAGGGTTTGTTTGGCCTTTTTATACACTAATTGTGTTTCCTAGGTATTTAATGTCCATAATTCAAATCTGAACTACAAATACATGCCCCAGTTCACCAAAATGGCTAGAAAAATTGTACATGTGTCCTTGGGTGCATGTTTAGGTCCCATGCCAGGAATGGGAACGAATTACAACCGTACCAGCGTCCTGGCTTGTCCTCAAACATTTGGAATCTCAGTTTTTAAATCCTCATAAATCCAAAACTCACCAGAAAGTCATCAAAGGTGGCATCGTGTCACGTCATGGCACATATATGTCGTGGTAAAAACATTGCCAATTTGGGCCAAGCTTTATTATAAACCTCTTACAAACCGGAGCTTCTCTCAAAGAAGCCTCATGGTTCCGATAGGGAAACGTGTTCCCCTTGTGGCGAAACGTAATCACTCCCTCTTTTCGCCTTGTATTTTCTTCTACGGGCAACATCGAATGACATGATATCCATGCTGAAATTTAAACTTATTCATGGTTCGTTTGTCCTTTTAAACACTAATTGAGTTTCCTAGGCATTTAATGTCCATAATTCAAATCTGAACTACAAATACATGCTCAAGTTCACCAAAATGGATAGAAAAATTGTACATGTGTCCTTGGGTGCATGTTTAGGTCCCATGCTAGGAATGGGAACGAATTACAATCGTACCGGCGTCCTGGCTCGTCTTCAAACATTTGGAATCTCGGTTTTAAATCCCCATAAATCCAAAACTCACCAGAAAGTCATCAAAGGTGCCATGGTGTCACGTCATGGCACATATATGTCATGGTAAAAACATTGCCAATTTGGGCCAAGCTTTATTACAAACCTCTTACAAACCGGAGCCTGTCACAAGAACCCTCGTGGTTTCTATAGGGAAATGTGTCCCCTTGTGGGCCAAACGATAATCGCTCCCTCTTCTAGCCTCATATTTTCTTCTACACGAAACAACGGGAGATTCACGCTGAACTTTGAAATTATTCAGGGTTCGTTTGACCCTTTTTATTCATTAATTGTGTCGGTGTACAAAAGTAGGGGCCCTTTTTGTACCCCTTTACTTGTGCACGGGCAGTTGTAGCCACACCTGCAGCCACGCTTGGCGGGGCAAATGAAGTAAAGATACAAGACTACCAGAGCAGCGCCTAAGCCAGAGGCGCAAGGAGAAAAGGGATAAGATGGGCTTCCCCCCAGCAAGAGCCTTGCCGTGGCGGCCTATGTAGCCCCGGCAAGAGCCTTGCCGGGGCAACTTACCCAACACCAGCAAGGCCGCCACACTTGAGCCTAAGAGTTCCGACACCATCAATGACATTGGAACCAAGGCTCGGGAGGTGCCTGCATGGTGGCATGCAGATCTTTGTGAAGACCAGAGGCCTGTGAGACTAGATGAGAACTACAAGACGAAGGCCCCCGGCAAGACCCTTGCCGTGGACGCCCACGAGACTCCAGCAAGACCCTTGCCGGGGACATCTGCAGGGCCGCAGCCAGGCCCACACCTACCAAGGCTCCGCCGCCCCGCGACCACTCCAACACGGTGATCAACTTGCCAACTAGGCGAGCACCTGCGTGGCAGCATGCGGCTTCTAGGCCAACTAGCAAGGCACCTGCGTGGTGGCATGCAGATCTTCGTGAAGACCTTGCCACCGCACCAGCTCAGCAGCCAGCCAGCCAGCGTGGCGCTGTACGCCTTGTCAGCTTGGACGCGTGTTGGAGCGAGGCGAAGCGGCGACAGACGGGACGAGCTTCCTTGCCGTCCCCGATAAAGCAAGAGGGCACGTCGGCAGCGCATTAAATGCGTTTGTCCTATGGTGCCGGGCGAGAGACTTGTATACAGTACATACTTTCCACCTCCTGTGTTCCACTGTGGCAACCCCTTTGACTATAAAAGGAGGCCCAAGGCGTACTGAGGAAGGATTCGGACTTTTTGGACTAGGCAGGCACCGTAGCTAGTTCAAGAGCTCAAGAACACCAAATATACACCAAAGCAGGATTAGGGTATTACACATCGTTTGCGGCCCGAACCTGGATAAAACTCCCCCGTGTTGATCTTCTAAACCCGCTCTTTCCACAGCCCCGCGCCCGCCAACCGTAGTAGGGATTACCTGTGATCCCATAGGTGTCGTTTCCCCGACAAATTGAGTTTTCTAGGCATTTAATGTCCATAATTCAAATCTGAACTACAAATACATGCTCCAGTCCACCAAAATGGCTAGAAAAAACGTACATGTGTCCTTGGGGTGCATGTTTAGGTCCCATGGAACGAATGGGAATGGATTAAACCATCTCGCCGTCCTGCCTTGGCCACAAACGTTGCAAATCTCGGTTTTTAAATCTCTGTATATCCAAAACTCACCAGGAAATCATGAAACTTGGCAGGGTGTCACTACATGGTACATATAATTATCCAATTTGGGCGAAGCTATATTACAAGCCTCTTACAAACCGAAGCTTCTTGCAACCCTCGTGTTTCGGTGGGCGAAACGATAATCGCTGCCTCTTCTCGCCTTGAACTTTGTTTTCTACAGGCAACATAGAATAACAGGAGTGTCGTGCTGAAATTTGAAACTGTTCAGGGTTCGTTTAGCCATTGTATATTTACTAATTAAGTTTTCTACGCATTTAATGTAGTCCATAATTCAAATGTGAACTACAAGCACATGCTCTAGTGAAGCAAAATGGGTGGGAAATTGTACATGTGTTATTGGGTGCATGTTTAGGTCTCATTTAAGGAATGAGAATGAATTACAAACTTGTCGTCGTCCTGAAACATTGAGAATCTCGGTTTTTAAATCCCAGTAAATCAAAAACTCAACCAAAAACATGAAACTTGGCATGGTTTCATGTCATGGCACATATATGCCGTGGTAAAAAAATCGTCCAGTTTGAGAAGGGGCGCACACATTAGTAGCCAACGAAGTCCTTTTTGAAACAAAAAGCTGACACATTAATATCTCAAACGGGTGTATTATATGAACCATGTCAAAATTTAACCGTACTCGGTGGCGTGCGTGCAGCTGTTTGATTAGACGGGACAAGCGCGAGAAGTCCACCGTGCAGGCTCAACGGGACGCGTGCGAGCAGTCCGCTGCGCAGGCTCGACGGGACGCGTGTATCCTGTCCACCTCAAAGGCTCGACGGGACATGTGCGAGCAGCAAGGCTGCCCATGCTCACTGGGAAGCGAGCTCTTTGACCTCCATGCACCAGCCGCCGCCCGCCTCGCTCACAACTTCTCCATTAATGGGTTAATTAAAGCACCTGGACGGAGGGGGTTTGCTTGTGATCCCATGGCAGCATTTGGTTTGTTCATGTTTTCAACTCGTATTCCGGCCTAATTTAAATTTCCACATAGGGCAACAGATAATACATCCACAAATAAAATGGCAACGGATAATACGACGACAAATTTACAATGGCGCAGATAATAATTGTCGTACATATTCCGGATAATTTAAAATGCCACATGCGACAAATCCCGGAAGACACGGGGGCAAGAGAAGAAGGAAATCGCAGAGAACGATCTGGATCTCTACTGTCTCTACTCGTCGATGGATCGCCGGGTGTCGACATCCTCCAGCTCCTTCTTCAATTCCTCACGACTTTGCTTGAAAGCAGCCATGGATTCCTCCACCTCCTGCTCGTGCTCGATCCGGAGCTTCCTCAAGTCACCCATCAGTTCCTCGACGACCGCTGTCAGCGTCATCCCCGAGGCACTTCTCTGCTCATGCAGCATCTTCCAACCGGCGGCCTCCTCCTCCTTCTCGGCGAGCGCCTTGAGGAGCTTCGCATTGTCACCCATGAGTTGCTCGACGAGGCCGGCCGCCTTGTCAACCGAGGCATCGCTAATATCGAGCAGCTTCATCAAGCCGTCGACCAGCTCCTGCTGCTTAATGAGGCCAGTGAGAATGTCGTCGTCGTCGGCCAAGGACTTCAGCAATGCCAGCTCATCGCGATCGCCGACACGGCGAGTGCGCTTGTGAGAGCACTCCCGTGCCCGTGAGGGCTTGTTCGAGGGCTCCGTGGCGCGCCGGGACATCTCTGCTGTGGCTGCCGCTTCACGGTGGGACCTCTCAAGTGCTTCCGCGGCCTTGGTCTTTGCTGCCTGGTTATATGTCCACCCGAAACTCCTCCTACCAGTCATGGCAGAACGACTTGACAGGAAAGACCAGTTTCGTGGGTGATGAGGAGAGGAATTGTGAAGTAATTTTCGAGTGGGTAGTTTTTATAGCCCGGTGCTAAGTGTGAATACATATTAGTTTGATCGGTGTGAACACATATTAGTTTGATCTGTGTGAACAGATTTGCAATTACTTATTGTGTTGTAATCTCTAATGTGACAAGAAACAAAGTCAAAATTTATTGGTGGTTCTGGGCCTACAAAGCCCCATTTCTGTTGTTCTGCCTCATCGCAAATAGTTCTTTTGGATCAACCGTATGCCACGCAACGGAAGCCCCAAATGTGGGCCCTTGTTCTCGGATGTACGTGTACGTGTCTGCCCACTATCACACACGGTCATGATATCACCATCGTGTCCTATGGATGCGTCGTCGCCTCTCCCATGGGGTGCCAGAAGGTTGACCACGTGGTTGCTTGCTGTGGGGTCCCTGCGCAGGCTCTGCTCGCCGTTGAGGCAAATTTACAATGGCAACGGTTAATAATTGTCTTACATATTCAGGATAATTTAAAATTCCACATGCGGCAAGGCACAAAACACTCATGACCTACTTATGCATACAATTATAATAAAATATAGGCTAAAAGTCTGAGCCGGCGGCCTTCCGGCGACAGTCTTCTCGGACTCCATGATCAGCATATCACCCTTGCAGCCGTTCATTATGTGTAACTTACTAATCACCGCACATGAGTACTCGCAAACGCATCGTATGCGATACTCCTAGCCACCGCAAGCAACTAGTTTGCATTTTTCAATTTTTTTGTACGAACAGAATCACACACGACCTTACTATAGTAACCGTCTGTGTTATAATTTCTCATTGCAAACAGTTCATCTGAGCGTGCTGTTTGCTGTGTATCACACACATCTGGTTTACACGAATCGTTTGTGTTCTTTTGGCTCATCGTAAATGCCTCATATCACACACATCTTGTTAAGATTAACCATTTCCGTTCTCTTGCCTAATCGAAAACAGTTTTTCCGACTGAACCGTATATCATATATCACGCACACCTTGATCTGGCTGACCGTTTCTATTGCATTCCCTAATAGCACACAGTTCATCGGAGCAAACTATATGCCGTATATCGCACACACATTGATATGGCTGCCCGTTTCTGTTGTTCTTCCTCATCCCAAACAGTTCTGCTGGATCAACCGTATGCCCAACATCGCACAAGTAACTAAAATCTGAACTGTGTTTGATGTCTCTGCCATCGCAAACATTTTGCATCTTTTTTGACGTTTTTTACATCCCCATTTGTGATTAATGCATCGCACACAGTTTTGTCAAAGGGTCTCTGATCATAGTGTCGCGTTAGCAGCATCCTGCAGTAGTGCGGGTGCCGTAGATACTTCTCTCTCGAGCACATAACATACGGTGGGTGAACAAATTACTGTTGGGCAATTGATAGAAAAACACATAGTTATGACAATATTCAAGGCAATGATCATGTATATAGGCATCACGTCCTAGACAAGTAGACCGACTCGTGCCTGCATCTACTACTATTACTCCACCCACCGACCGCTATAACCATCATGCATCTAGGGTATTAAGTATCAAATATATTAACACCTTAAGAAAAATGACATGATGTAGACAAAGTAAACTCAACTAATATGAATTAACCCCATCGTTTTATCCTTAATGGCAACAATTCAAATACGTGTCTTGTACCCTACTTTTCACTGGGATAGAGCACGGCAAGATTCAACCCATCACAAAACACCTCTCCCATTGCAAGATAAATCAATCTAGTTGGCCAAACCAAATGGATAGATCGGAGAGAAATACAATGCTATAATAATCATGCATAACATAATTCAAAAAAGACTCAATTAATATTCATGAATAATCTGATTATAAAACCACAATTCATCGGATCCTAACGAACACACCGCAAAAGAGGATTACATCGGATAGAACTCCAAGAACATCGAGAACATTTTTTAAGGATTAAAGAGAGAGAAGAAGCCATCTAGGTACTAGCTATGGACTGTAGGTCGGTGGTGAACTACTCACAAATAATCATAGAGTAGCAAGGATGATGTAGAAGCCCTCCGTGATTGATTCCCCCTGCGCCAGAGTACCAGAGAAGGCCTCCAGATGAGATCGTGGAAGAACAGAAACTTGCGGCAGCGGAAAAAGTGTTTAGGGTGGCTCTTTGCTATATGGGGAATATTTGGGAATTTATAGAGGTGGAATTAGGTCAGGAGGTGCCACGAGAGGCCCACATGCCTGGGGGCGCCCCCCTGGGGCATGCCCCTAAGCTTGTCGCTCCCTCATGACTCCTCAGGTCTTCTCCCTAACTTTCGTGGGTCCCTTCTGTCCAAAAAAATTAATCCAATTTTTTTTCTCCGTTTGGAGTCTATTTGATATAGATTTTCTGAAAAGCCAAAAACAAGAAAAAATAGCAACTGGCACTGGGCACTAGGTTAATAGGTTAGTCCCAAAAGATGATATAAAATAGCATTTAAAACATCCAAGGTTGATACCATAATAGCATGGAACAATAAAAAATTATAGATACATTGGAGACGTATCATGGCAAATAGAGGTGACCGTTAGCACATTGATGTCATTGCAAGTATCAGGCATCCCAAAGTACGCATGACAAATCCATGTCTCTTGATCGTCTACGGCCTCAAGAATGATGATGACATCCTTTTTGCGCCCTTTCAACTATCCATGTCATGCTGTAGGGAAGTTCTTCCACTTCCAATGCATGCAATCAATGGAGCCAAGCATTCATGGGAATCAACGGGTTATGTTAAAGTCCATAAGGCTCGCCGTGTCCTGAGCATTGAGTTCTCTCATATACTCTGTCCCGAACACCTCAACCACTGCCTTTGCAAATCTCTTGACATAAAAGATTGAAGTGCTTTCTCACATAGCCAAGTTAATACCAATGAAATCAGCCTATCGGTCATGTTCAACGTATCGGCCATGTTCCATCACACAGTTGGGCATGTGATGTAACAAAGCCGAAGACAACCTAAACCGGTGGCAAAAGTATCGCTCTGGATATGTTGGACATGGACCAAACTAGAGCACATCAATCTAGCGTGTGCCTCTTGCCTATCCCTCTGAATTACCTCACGTTCGTAAACGGAACCACAATGCCTCGACTTCTTGTTCTTGTGCATCATCAACATCAAAGCAACATCCTCCTCTCTGGTCATGTCATATTCCTATTCGGATGAGGAATCACCCCCACAAAGAACACGAATAACATGAACTCATCTACAATGCAATAGTTTGAATTATCATCCACTCTGTCGGTACTAAAACTGGCATATCTTGGGTAGGGGCCCCGAGCTGTGGACCTCGGATCAATGGGTAACAAGAGATGAAGGGGACACTTTTTACCCAGGTTTAGGCCCTCTCTAAGAGGTAAAACCCTACGTCCTGCTTTGATTGTATTGATGATAATGTATCAAGTACAGGCTTGATCTACCTCGTGATCGTATGTTATGTTCGAACCCTAAGGTGAGTAATGGTGAAATCTGTCTCTATGGACTAAAGCCCTCAATTTATATAGGTACTAGGGGTATCTAGGGTTACACATGGTCGGTTATCAGCTAGGGATACACATGTAGACGGCCGGTGCAATTCTTGAAGTGCACGCCAAGTGTTCGGCAGAATCCTCCTTGATCACGTAGAAATTTGAGGCATCTGAAGTCCTTGTGAGGTTGGTGGGTTGTGGGCTCGACCCATGGACTATGGGCCAATTAGGTTGGTACCCCTAGTCCGGGACAACTTTTATGAAGCATCACCCCCTACAACAAGGCGGGTTAGTTATTGTTACTCGAATCGTAGCCCAAGGCGATTTTGTCATTAACATGTCTCATCAAGGAAGCAATCGTGCTCCATACTTTCGGGAATATCATTAAGATTTTGTTTTACCCCATGCGCATAAAGGCATCTAGCATCGGGGCATGGAAATTTATATGGCCTAGCAAGAGGGACTCTTGGCCTTTCACAGACCTATAAAAGTAGAGGGTAGCCGTAACACTTTCCCCACGCTCCCATTTCATCGCCATTGCGCACAACCACTACTGCAAATAGAGAATTTGCCATCAGTTAGCTCTTTGCCGTTTGCTAGCGGACAACAAAGAAGGCCTTTCCCGCCTACTTCCAGAAAACTGACGGCAAAGAACCGGCTGACGATAAAGACCCTATTTGCCATCAGCCAATTCTTTGTCGTCCACTGGCGGACGGCAAAGATTCTTTGCCATCCGCTAGCAAACGGCAGAGAGGTGGGTGGGGTCTAGTGGAGGCCCAAACCCTAATGGCCCACCAGCCCCACCTCTTTGCCAGCCGTTGGTGGACGGCAAACCAAATGCTACCTAATGTGCTCCCCACCCCATCTCCCACTCTGCCCTCTCACTCCACCTCGCCCCACCCCAACTGCCGCCGTCGTCGCCGCCGCCGCCCCCGACCCCCACCGCCCTCGCCGCCCCTATTGGTGCCTTTGCCGTCTGTAGTGGCAGACGACAAATAAGCTGATTCATGTAGTGAACCTCTAGAGCTCCAGTGCCATATCCATTCTCAAAGCGTTCGCCAACTCCTTCCAAGCTTTGTAGCTCTTTCTCCAGCGATGGCCGACGCCACCTTGAAGGGCCATTGGGCAGCCTCCCATGTCACGGAGGGCACTATCCAAGAGCTATGAAACGCGGGATATATCTCCGCACTGCCACTTGCCTGACCCCATATCCCAACCAACGTATCCCGACTCCTAATCTAGGGGAGAGGGTCATCTTTGTTCCCCACCTTGTCCGAGGTCTGGGATTCCCCAGGCACCCCTTCGTGCATGGGGTTCTTTTCTTCTATGGACTAGACTTCCATCATTTAGCCCCGAATTTCATCCTTCACCTCGCGGCGTTCATCACTGTCTGTGAGGCCTTCATGTCCATGGAACCGCACTTCGGCATATGGGTAAAGACCTTTGGCATAAAGCCAAAGAGTAACAGTACCACATTGGCTGAGTGTGGTCCATGATCAGCAAACTCTAGAAGGCGATCTGGTTGGAAGGCACTGATACGTCTCCATCGTATCTACTTTTCCAAACTCTTTTGCCCTTGTTTTGGACTCTAATTCACATGATTTGAA
Source organism: Triticum aestivum (assembly GCF_018294505.1). Lineage (NCBI taxonomy): Eukaryota > Viridiplantae > Streptophyta > Magnoliopsida > Poales > Poaceae > Triticum > Triticum aestivum. Next base: position 216,924,464 of record NC_057802.1, on the reverse strand, counting down.
TGGAACTAACCTGGACCGATGTTGTTTTCAACCAAGTAGCCTTTGTATTATTTTTGTGCAGAAATAAAAGTTCTCGGAATGACCTGAAAATTTACGAAGAATATTTCTGGAATAAATAAAAAATACTAGCAAAAGAATGAACCAGAAGGGACCCACAAGCTGACCATAAAGGGTGGGGGGCGCTCCCCTTGCCTTGTGGGTTCCCTAGGGACCCCCCAACTCTAACTCCAACTCTATGTATTCACATTCAGGGAGAAAAAAATCAGAGAGAAGGATTCATCGTGTTTTACGAAACGGAGCCGCCGCCACCTCCTGTTCTTGACCGGGAGGGCAGATCTGGAGTCTGTTCGGGGATCCAGAGAGGGGGATCCGTCGCCATCATCATCACCAACCTTCCTCCATCACCAATTTCATGATGCTCACTTCCGTGCGTGAGTAATTCCATCGTAGGCTTGCTGGACGGTGATGGTTTGGATGAGATTTATCATGTATTCGAGTTAGTTTTGTTAGGGTTTGATCCCTAGTATCCACTATGTTCTGAGATTCATGTTGCTATGACTTTGCTATGCTTAATGCTTGTCACTAGGGCCCGAGTGCCATGATTTCATATCTGAACCAATTCTTTTTTCATGAATATATTTGTGTTCTTGATCCTATCTTGCAAGTTGTAGACACCTATTATGAGTTATGATCCGCATACCCCAAGGTGAAAATAATTGGGATTCTTTCTGGTGATTACCGTAGTTTGAGGAGTTCATATATTCACTAAGTGCTAATGCTTTGGTCTGGTTCTCTATTAAAAGGAGGCCTTAATATCCCTTAGTTTCCATTAGGACCCCGATGCCACATGAGGGTAGGACAAAAGATGTCATGCAAGTTCTTTTCCATAACACATATCACTATATTCGAAATACATGCCTACATTATATTGATGAATTGGAGCTAGTTCTGTGTCACCCTAGGTTATAACTGCTGCATGATGAATGCCATCCGACATAATTATCCATCACTGATCCATTGCCTATGAGCTTTCCACATATTGATCTTTGCTATGTTACTTTGCCGTTGCCACTTTACAATTGCTACAAAACTGCTACTGTTACTTTTGCCACCGTTACCGTTACATCCATACCACTTTGCTACTAAATACTTTACTGCAGATATTAAGTCTTTCAGGTGTGGTTGAATTGACAACTCAGCTGCTAATACTTGAGAATATTTTTGGCTTCCCTTGTGTCGAATCAATAAATTTGGGTTGAATACTCTACCTCGAAAACTGCCGGGGAGCATAGCTCTATTCTCTGAGTCACTTAGGATTTATATCTGTTGATCACTATGAGGAATTTGAAAGATACTAGCACGAAGATTTTTCCCTCTATTACGAGGGGAGGTAAGGAACTGCCATCTAGCTCTGCACTTGATTCACCTTCTGTTTTGAGTAAGCTTGCGACACCTACACTTGCTATTGATTCTGATATGTCGCATCTTATTGACGATGCCGCTTCTACTATGAATGATGCTTATGATGCTACTACTATGTTTGATAAAACTGTGCCATTGGGTGAATTACTTGATGAACATCTTGCTAGAGTTAGAACTATTGATTATGCTGAAGATGATGATATTTCTGAAACTGATGAAATTATTGAAACTAGAAACTTTGAAACACCTGATAAGACTTGCTCTCCTAGATATGCACTTCCTGTTATGCCTGAGGGTTATGTTATGGATGGAGAGGTAGCTAGGGACTTTCTTGCTTGTAAAGATAGAGATGATCTTAAGAAATTATTATGCACGTGGAGAGAAAAGTCTTTGAGTGCTAGAATGCAATATGATCCTAAGTTTGCTACTTCACCTATCTTTGTCACTGATAAGGATTATGAATTCTCTGTCGATCTTGAGTTTATTACTTTGGTTGAATCTGATCCTTTCCATGGTTATGAATCTGAAACTGTTGTGGCACATCTTACTAAATTGAATGATATAGCCACTCTATTTGCTCATGAGGAAAAATCCGCAATTACTATATTCTTAAATTGTTCCCTTTCTCGTTAAAGGGTGATGCTAAGTTATGGTTTAATTCTCTTGCTCCTGGTTGTGTGCGTAGTCCATAGGATTTGATTTACTACTTCTCTGAAAAATATTTCCCTGCTCATAAGAAACAAGCTGCTTTAAAGGAAATATTTAACTTTGTGCAAATTGAAGAAGAGAGTCTCCCACAAGCTTGGGGGAGGCTTCTCCAATTACTTAATGCTTTGCCCGATCATCCTCTCAAGAAAAATGAAATACTTGATATCTTTTATAATGGACTAACCGATGCTTCTAGGGACCACCTAGATAGTTGTGCTGGTTGTGTTTTCAGGGAACGAACTATTGCTCAACCTGAATTTCTATTGAATAATATATTGAGTATTGATAATGATTGGACACTTCCTGTACCAACTCCTAAGCCAACTCCAAAGAAAAGAGGTATTCTATTTCTCAGTCCTGAAGATATGCAAGAGGCAAAGAAATCTATGAAAGAAAAAGGCAATAAAGCTGAAGATGTTAAGAATTTACAGTCTATTGAAGAAATACATGGTCTTGATAACCCACACAGGTAGTAGAGGTAAACTCTCTCTATAGATTTGATGAAGGTGATATTCCTCATAATAAGTCTGCTAGTCAATGCTTGGATGAGTTTTATAACTTTATTGTTAAATAAGAAATCTTCAATGCTTATGTTAGTAGACAATTGAAACGTAATGCTTACATGCTCGACTGCTTGGGTGATTATATGAGTAGAACTGTTAGTGATCTTAAGATTATTAGTAAGCATGCTTCCATGGTGAAAACTAAAGTCGAACAAGTACTTAAGTCACATGATGATTTACTCAATGAGTTGAATAGTGACAACAATGATAATGCTATTAGGGTTATGACTAGCGGTGGTAAAATGACCCAGGAACCTTTGTATCCTGAGGGCCATCCCAAGAGAATTGAGCAAGATTCTTAGAAAACTAATACTGATGCACCTAGTCCTCCTAGTAATAAAAAGAAAAGGAAAACTGATAGGACTTTTCATGCTTCGAGTGAACCTATTATAGACACACCTGAGAATCCCAATGATATTTCTATTTCCGATGCTGAGGCACAATCTGGTAATGAACAAGAACCTAGTGCTAATGTTTATGATGATGTTCATTTTGACGCTCAACCTAGTAATGATAATGATGTGGAGGTAGAACCTGCTGTTGATCTTGATAACCCACAATCTAAGAATCAATGTTATGATAAGAGGGATTTCATTGCTAGGAAACATGGTAAATAAAGAGAACCATGGGTTAAGAAACCCATGCCCTTTCCTCCAAACCATCCAAGAAAAAGGTTGATGATGATTTTGAGCGCTTTATTGAAATGCTTAGACCTGTCTTTTTGCATATGCATTTGACTGATATTCTGAAAATGTCTCCTTATGCTAAGTATATGAAAGATATTTTTACAAATAAAAGAAAGATACCGAAAGCTGAATTTTTCACCATGCTTGCTAATTACACTTTTATGGGTGGAATACCAAAGAAAATAGGAGACCCAGGAATACCAACTATACCATGCCCCATTAAAAGAAACTATGTTAAAACTGCTTTATGTGATTTGGGAGCCGGTGTTAGTGTTATGCCTTTCTCTTTGTATCGTAGACTTGAATTGAATAAGTTGACACCTACTGAAATCTCTTTGCAAATGGCTGAAAAATCAACTGCTATACCCATCGGTATTTGTGAGGATGTGTCTGTTGTGGTTGCAAACGTTACTATCTTAACGAACTTTGTTATTCTTAACATTCCTGAGGACGATAGTATGTCGATCATCCTTGGTAGACCCTTTTGGAATACTGCAGGGGCTGTTATTGATTGTAACAAGGGCAATGTCACTTTTCATGTTAATGGTAATGAGCATACAGTACACTTTGCGAGGAGACAACCTCAAGTGAATAGCATCAATTCCCTCTTCCTACTGTCAAAAAGAAATATGATATTCTTATTGTTGGGGACATGCATATCCCCGTTGAGGTAACCTAGTGTTATTCGAAAATTCTCCGTTTTCATGTCATCCGGAAGAGGTTTGTTAATAAGACTTGATCAACCTTGTTAATGGATTCATTTTGATGGGCATGAGATGGATGAATTTAGAAAGCACAACTTTCTCTACCTACTTTTTACTTTCTGTTATTTAGAATAAAGAAAGCAAAAATAGTATTATTCGTCTGTTTTCTGATTTATCCGTGCAATAGTAAATGTCCCAAAAATAAAAGTTGCCTAAATGCCCTGAAAATTTAGTATGATTTTTATGGAATATTCGAGAATTTTCATCACTAAGAACACACCAGGGGGCTGCACCTGTGGACCACAAGGGTGGAGGGCGCGCCCTACCCCCTGGGCGCGTCCCCTGCCTTGTGGGTCCCATGTGGGTCCCCCTCACTTATTCCAGCACCCATCCACTTCGTCTTCCTCCAGAAAAAATCATCCCGTTGCTCAAAACCGTGTTCTTGCTCATCTTGCTGCCTTTTTCAATCTCCTTGTGCAAAGCTCCATTCGCAAAACTGTTTTGGGGGATTGTTCTTCGGTATGTGACTCCTCCAATGGTCCAATTAGTTTTTGTTCTAGTGCTTTATATATTGAAATTTTTTGCTGCTGTGGTGACCTCGTTCTTGATCTTGCATGTCAAATTTATATGGTCCAAAGTAGTTTTGATGCATGATATAGCCTCTAGACACTTGTAGGAGTAGTTGCTATCAATTTTGTTGAGTTTGGTTCACTTTTATTTTGAGTCACTAAAAATTTCAGAATTTTTTTGGAGGAAGAAAAATGTTTAGGAATATATACCAAGGTGGTTCCTCAAGGAAGCAAGCCCCAAGGCCTGCGATACGTGAGCGGGACCTTGGACCACCAAGGGAATCTCAAGTACGGCCTTGCGAATGGCTGTTGGATCAGTTCATGATTCATGCAGGTTTCAAGTAGGAATTTGATGCGTACGTACAAAATGCTGATCTTGAGGACTTCGTGTCAGATAAGTGTCGGCAGTACTATCACCTCACTGATTCATTCATGCGAAGATTTGAGTTTACATCCCAGCGCAATACTCATACCATTTTATTTGATCTTTATGATAAATCATATACCATGGACCTTGAAAATTTTAATGATGCATGCAAAATCCCACAATGGGGCATTCATAGTGAGCCTCACAAAACTGAATACAATGACTTCCTTGCTAGTATCACTGTGGGAGAAACTAGAAATATCACACGCTACCATAGGGAGCATTCACTTTCCTGCCATACATTATTTTGCTCTCGTTATAGGTAGATGCATTGATGGTAAACATGATCATAGCCACGTCTGTGCATCGGTCTTAGTGTCCTCAAGTGTGCGGGAATAGGTGATGAACGATATAACTTGGGGGCTATTATTGCGAGGAGGTTATATCTTAATGCTAAAGATGGAGATTTCTTTGGTGGGATTTATGCCACCCGTTTAGCTAATTATCTCGGGGTACCCATAAGGGGGAATGACATTGAGTTACCACCTGCTTTCCTTGATTATAATGCTTTGCTATGCTACCAGTTTCTTGTGAGGAACGAACAATCCCTCCTGTACCGACTGATCTTTGATAGGCAGCGTGCTGTCCATATTACGCTTCCCGCTTCTGCCTTCTTTAACTTTCAGGAAAAACAGAGATACTTCATAACAAGGGAGGATGCAGACAAGTATGAGAGAAAGGTGGAGGCCACTCGACTCCACACCACAGCCCTTCAGGCAGTAGCTGCCGCATCCCAGTACAACCCCGATTACAACTTTGGATATCCGCCAGGCCAGCCGTGGCCATAGACCAACTTAGGTCAAAAGCCTAAGCTTGGGGGAGTACGTATTTCTCACTAACATTACATTCATGTTCACACACTCATTCCAGTTGTCGGTGTTCATACTTTTTCATTGTATTATCCTTGTTAGTTCATTTCTTTTTCTCGCTTTCTTCTTGTGTGTTTGAAAAACTTTGAGAAAATCCATGTCTCTTGATCGTCTACGGCCTCAAGAATGATGATGACATCCTTTTTGCGCCCTTTCAACTATCCATGTCATGCTGTAGGGAAGCTCTTCCACTTCCAATGCATGCAATCAATGGAGACAAGCATACATGGGAATCAATGGGTTATGTTCAAGTCCATAAGGCTCGCCGTGTCCTGAGCATTGAGTGCTCTCATATACTCTGTCCTGAACACCTCAAGCACTGCCTTTGCAAATCGCTTGACATAAAAGATTGAAGTGCTTTCTCACATTGCCAAGTTAATACCAATGAAATCAGCCTATCGGTCATGTTCAACGTATCAGCCATGTTCCATCACACAGTTGGCCATGTCATGGAACAAATCCGAAGACAACCTAAACCGGTGGCAAAAGTATCGCTCTGGATATTTTGGACATGGACCAAACTAGAGCGCATCAATCCAGTGTGTGCCTCTTGCCTCTCCCTCTGAATCACCTCACGTTCGTAAACGAAACCACAATGCCTCGACTTCTTGTTCTTGTGCATCATCAACATCAAAGCAACATCCTCCTCTCTAGTCATGTCATATTCCTCTTCGGATGAGGAATCTCCCCCACAAAGAACACGAATAGCATGAACTCATCTACAATGCAATAGTTTGAATTATCATCCACTCTGTCGGTACTAAAACTGGCATATCTTGGGTAGGGGGCCCCGAGCTGTGGATCTCGGATCAATGGGTAACAAGAGATGAAGGGGACACTTTTTACCCGGGTTCAGGCCCTCTCGAAGAGGTAAAACCCTACGTCCTGCTTTGATTGTATTGATGATAATGTATCAAGTACAGGCTTGATCTACCTCGAGATCGTATGTTATGTTCTAACCCTAAGGTGAGTAATGGTGAAATCTGTCTTTATGGACTAAACCCCTCAATTTATATAGGTACTGGGGGTATCTAGGGTTACACATGGTCGGTTATCAGCTAGGGATACACATGTAGACGGCTGGTGCAATTCTTGAAGTGCACGCCAAGTGTTCGGCAGAATCCTCCTTGATCACGTAGAAATTTGAGGCATCTGAAGTCCTTCCTTGTGAGGTTGGTGGGTTGTGGGCTTGACCGATGGACTATGGGCCAATTAGGTTGGTACCCCTAGTCCGGGACAACTTTTATGAAGCATCACCCCCTACAACAAGGCGGGTTAGTTATTGTTACTCGAATCGTAGCCCGAGGCGGTTTTGTCATTAACATGTCTCATCAAGGAAGCAATCGTGCTCCATATTTTCGGGGATATCATTAAGATTTCGTTTTACCCCACGCGCATAAAGGCATCTAGCATCGGGGCATGGAAATTTTTATGGCCTAGCAAGAGGGACTCTTGGCCTTTCATAGACCTATAAAAGTAGAGGGTAGCGGTAACACTTTCCCCACGCTCCCATTTCATCGCCATTGCGCACAACCACTACTGGAAATAGAGAATTTGCCATCAGTTAGCTCTTTGCCGTCTGCTAGCGGACGACAAAGAAGGCCTTTCCCGCCTGCTTCCAGAAAACGGACGACAAAGAACTGGCTGATGACAAAGACCCTATTTGCCATCAGCCAATTCTTTGCCGTCCACTGGCGGACGGCAAAGATTCTTTGCCATCCGCTACCAAATGGCAGAGAGGTGGGTGGGGTCCAGTGGAGGCCCAAACCCTAATGGCCCACTAGCCCCACCACTTTGCCGTCCATTGGCGGACGACAAACCAAATGATACCTAATGTGCTCCCCACCCCACCTCCCACTCTGCCCTCTCACTCCACCTCGCCCCACACCAACCGCTGCCGCCGTCGCTGCCGCTGCCCCCGACCCCCACCGCTGCCGCCGTCGCCGCCGCTGCCCCCGACCCCCACCGCTGCCGCCGTCGCCGCCGCTGCCCCCGACCCCCACCGCCCTCGCCGCCCCTATTGGTGCGTTTGCCGTCTGCGGTGGTAGATGGCAAATAAGCTGATTCATGTAGTTGAAACAAAATCAACATAGCATTTATGTTCATGGTGATTTATATCCTACTCATGCTTGCACTCAATGTTGGTTAATCTCAATGCATGTTTATGAATGTTGTCGCTCTCTAGTTGGCCGCTCCTCAATTGTCGGTGTACAAAAAGAGGGGCGCACTTTTGTACCCCTTTACCTATGCACGGGCAGTCGGAGCCGCGCCCACGGTCACACTAAGCAGAACAGAGGAGGTGAGCCAAGGTAAGACCGAAGTCCAAGATAATCAGAGCAACGCCAAGGCCAAGGCCACAAAGAGCAGAGGGACGAGCAGGTTCCCCAGGCAAGACCCTTGCCGGGGCAGCCTCAGCAGCCCCAGCAAGACCCTTGCTGGGGCAGCTCGCCCCACACCAACAGAGCGAGCCACCCTTGAGCCCACGGTCTCCAACGTCATGTTAGCCCAGGGCTCGGGAGGCACCTCCATGGTGGCATGCAGATCTTTGTGAAGACAAGGAACACTCAAGATCAGATGAGGATTAGAAGACGGCGATCCTCGGCAAGATCCTTGCCGAGGAAGGCCACCAGACCCGTGGCAAGGTCCTTGCCGGGGACGACAGTGTGCCACGGCAAGACCCTTGCCGGGCCACACGGCAAGACCCTCACCAAGGACGGCCTACCTTACGAGGTGGGCTTCCCGGCCTTCACCCGTGAGCTGCGGCAGTTCCAGTGGCCGTCCCACCGCACGTTCAAGCCCGACGTCGGCGAGAAGTACACTGGCAAGACCCATCCGTCCGAGTTCCTCAGCATCTACACCATCACGATGCAGGCTGCTGGAGCTCGCGACGACAAGGTGCTTGCCAACTATTTTCTGCTGGCGCTGAAGCCCAATGTTATGTCTTGGTTGATGCACTTGCCGGTGGATTCCATTTCTTCTTGGTCAGATCTGTGCCATGAGTTCGTTGGCGCCTTCACAGGAGGCCACCAAGCTCATGGCCAGGCCAGTGATCTGCATATCATTCCCCAGAAGGAAGGGGAAACCTGATAATCCCCAAGTTCAAGGAATCATCGTAGCAATTTCGAAAGGTGGAAGTGATAAGTATGGAGTGTCGAACCAACAAGGAGCTAAAGGTAAGATCAATATTCTCTCAAGCCCTATCTACCACTGATATGACTCTACGTACATAGAACGTTTGCTTCCAACTACCAACGAGAATAAAACTATGTTGTGGGTATGAAGAGGATAACTTGGTATGATATCGGAGAGCTAAAATATAAAAGTAGGTGCTGTTATCATAAAGTTAGAATATATTACTAAATATTATAAATAGCGAGTGTGGAATAATGGTGGATCGGTGTGCGGAATTGTCCTAGGCAATCGTTAACAAGACCGGTAATCACTATTGCAGTTTCATATGAGGGAGAGGCATAAGCTAACATACTTTCTCTACTTGGATCATATGCACTTATGATTGGAACTCTAGAAAGCATCCGCAACTACTAAAGATCATTAAGGAAAAACCCAACCATAGCATTAAAGCATCAAGTCTTCTTTATTCCCATACGCAACAATCCCTCTTACTCGGGTTTGTGTTTCAGTCACTCACCAACCCACTATAAGCGAATCATGAATGTATTGCAACACCCTACAGCGGGAATCCCTCACGCTTGCGCGACACGGAGGGCACCATAGGACAGCACCAAAATAAAACATACAACTCATACCAATCTAGATCATCAATCAACCCAAAGACAAAATATATCTACTCAAAACATCATAGGATGGCAACACATCATTGGATCATAATATGTGGAAAGCACCATGTTCAAGTAGGGATTACAGCGGGGTGCGGGAGAGTGGACCGCGTAAAATAGATAAGGATGGTGATGATGATGGTGATGTTGATGAAGACGATCACCGTGGTGATGATTCCCCTCCCGATGGCACTCCGGTGCCACCAAGAGAGAGGAGGAGAGGTTCTCCCCCTTGTGCTTCCTCCTCCATGGCCTCCACCTTCTGGTCCTTGGCCTTCATGGTGATGATGGCCCCTCCGTGATACTCCTCCATGGCCACCGGTGATGATGGCCCCCTCCGGCAGGGTGCCGGAGAGGGCCTAGATTGATTTCTCATGGCTACAGAGGCTTGCGGCGGCGGAACTTCCGAGCTAGGTTAATTTTCCGAGGTTTCTGTATTATAGGAATTTTTGGCGTCGGTCTCATGTCAAGGAGGTGCCCGAGGTGTCCACGAGGCAGGCCCACATGCCTGGGGGGGGGGGGCGCCCCCCACCCTCATGGGCACCCCGGGACTCTCCTGGCCCAACTCTTTTACTCCGGGGTCTTCTTTTGGTCCATAAAAAATCATCAAAAATTGGCTCGTCAATTGGACTCCGTTTGATATACCTTTTCTGTAAAACTCAAAAACAAGGAGAAAACAGAAACTGGCACTGGGCTCTAGGTTAAAAGGTTAGTCCCAAAAATCATATAAAACCACATATAAAAGCCCATTAAACATCCAAGATAGATAATATAACAGCATGAATACTTCATAAATTATAGATACGTTGGAGACGTATCAGCATCCCCAAGCTTAATTCCTGCTCGTCCTCGAGTAGGTAGATGATAAAAGAAATAATTTATGAAGTGTGAATGCTAGCGGGTGCACAAGTTTGATCAATGATAATTTCGATCACCTTTTCTAGCATCATTATATGTCATAACAGTAGCTCATCTCATAAAACTTCTCATGATAAAGTAACAACCTATTCACATGTTAAAGTATACATCATAAACTTTCTTGAAAACTAACAAACCGTGTTATCAGTCATCAAACAATTACAATTCATCTTATTTTCAGGAAGTGTCTATGTCAGAGCTTTGATTTAGCAAGTCCACATACTCAACTATAATTTAGTCTTTCACAATTGCTAACACTCACGCAATACTTGTGGTTATGGAGTTTTAATCGGACGCAGAGAAAGATAGGGGCTTATAGTTTCACCTCCCAACCTTTTACCTCAAGGCTAATGTCAATAATAATAGCTCATGCTAACTTACATCTAATTAGATATATATATCAGGATCCTTCCAACATCCTGTGCTTGCTAAAGGATAAAATGTAAAAAGGAAAGGTGAAGATCACCATGACTCTTGCATAAGGTAGAAGATAAAAGTAAAAGATAGGCCCTTCGCAGAGGGAAGCAGAGATTGCCATGCGCTTTCAGGGTTGGATGTACAAAATCTTAATGCGAAAGAACGTCACTTTATATTGCCACTTGTGATATGGACCTTTATTATGTAGTCCGTCGCTTTTATTTCTTCCACATGACAAGATCGTATAAAGCTTATTTCCTCCACACCAATCAATCCTACATATTTAGATAGCAATTTTTATTGCTTGCACCGATGACAACTTACTTGAAGGATCTTACTCAATCCATAGGTAGATATGGTGGACTCTCATGGCAAAACTGGTTTTAAGGGTATTTGGAAGCACAAGTAGTATCTCTACTTGGTGCAAAGAATTTGGCTAGCATGAGGGGGAAAGGCAAGCTCAACATGTTGGATGATCCATGACAATATACTTTATTTCAGATATAAGAAAACATAACCCATTACGTTGTCTTCCTTGTCCAACATCAACTCTTTAGCATGTCATATTTTAATGAGTGCTCCCAATCATAAAATATGTCCAAGATAGTATATTTATATGTGAAACCTCTCTTCCTTCAATATTATTTCATGAATTGTTCAAGTGACCAATTCTACGTTTGCTAACTTTCAATAAGTTTACTACCTACACTTATTATATGTGAAGTCATTACTCCCCTGTTGGAAATATGCCCTAGAGGCAATAATAAATGGTTATTATTGTATTTCTGTGTTCATGATAATAGTCTATTATTCATGCTATAAGTGTATTGTCCGGAAATCGTAATACATGTGTGAATACATAGACCACAACCTGTCCCTAGTAAGCCTCTAGTTGACTAGCTCGTTGATCAACAGATAGTCATGGTTTCCTGACTATGGACATAGGATGTCATTGATAACGGGATCACATCATTGGGAGAATGATGTGATGGACAAGACCCAACTTAAGCATAGCATAAAAGATCGTGTAGTTTCGTTTGCTAGAGCTTTTCCAATGTCAAGTATCTTTTCCTTAGACCATGAGATCGTGCAACTCCCGGATACCGTAGGAGTGCTTTGGGTGTGCCAAACGTCACAACGTAACTGGGTGACTATAAAGGTGCATTACGGGTATCTCCGAAAGTGTCTGTTGGGTTGGCACGG
>NC_057802.1:216882127-216911283 GCF_018294505.1 Triticum aestivum | reverse complement strand
CCCCGTGGGCTGAAAGTGGAGGGGAACCAGCCCCTAGTGGGCTGGGGCGCCTCCTTGGGCCTCCCCGCCATGCGCCTAGGGTTGGGAACCCTAGGGGGGGGGGGAGTTCCCCCTTGCCTTGGGGGGCAAGGCAACCTCTTCCCCCCCTTGGCCGCCGCCCCCCTTGGAGATCCCATCTCCTAGGGTTGCGCACCCCCCCAGGGGGCCTATATAAAGGGGGGGGGGAGGGAGGGCAGCAGACGACAGCCTTTGGCACCTCCCTCCTCCCCTGCAACACCTCTCTCTCTCGCAGAAGCTCGGCGAAGCCCTGCCGGAGACCCGCTACATCCACCACCACGCCGTCGTGCTGTTGGATCTCCATCAACCTCTCCTTCCCCCTTGCTGGATCAAGAAAGGAGGAGACGTCGCTGCACCGTACGTGTGTTGAACGCGGAGGTGCTGTACGTTCGGCACTCGGTCATCGGTGATTTGGATCACGGCGAGTACGACTCCGTCATCCACGTTCATTGGAACGCTTCCGCTCGCGATCTACAACGGTATGTAGATGCACTCCCTTCCCCTCGTTGCTAGTAGACTCCATAGATGCATCTTGGTGAGCGTAGGAAAATTTTAAAATTATGCTACGATTCCCAACAGTGGCATCATGAGCCAGGTCTATGCGTAGTTACTATGCACGAGTAGAACACAAAGCAGTTGTGGGCGTTGAGTTTGCCAATTCTTCTTGCCGCTACTAGTCGTTTCTTGTTTCGGCGGCATTGTAGGATGAAGCGGCCCGGACCGACCTTACACGTACGCTTACGTGAGACAGGTTCCACCGACTAACATGCACAAGATGCATAAGGTGGCTAGCGGGTGTCTGTCTCTCCTACTTTAGTCGGAACAGATTCGATGAAAAGGGTCCTTATGAAGGGTAAATAGAAATTGGCAAATCACGTTGTGGTCATACGTAGGTAAGAAACGTTCTTGCTAGAAACCTACAAACCACGTAAAAACATGCAACAACAATTAGAGGACGTCTAACTTGTTTTTGCAGCAAGTGCTATGTGATGTGATATGGCCAGAAGATGTGATGAATGATATATGTGATGTATGAGATTGATCATATTCTTGTAATAGGAATCACGACTTGCATGTCGATGATTATGACAACCGGCAGGAGCCATAGGAGTTGTCTTTATTATTTTGCATGACCTGCGTGTCATTGAATAACGCCATGTAAATTACTTTACTTTGTTGCTAAACGCGTTAGCCATGGAAGTAGAAGTAACCGTTGGCATGATGACTTCATGAAGACACAATGATGGAGATCATGATGATGGAGATCATGGTGTCATGCCGGTGACAAAGATGATCATGGTGCCCCGAAGATGGAGATCAAAGGAGCATGATGATATTGGCCATATCATGTCACTATTTGATTGCATGTGATGTTTATCATGTTTTTGCATCTTATTTGCTTAGAACGACGGTAGCAAGTAGGATGATCCCTTATAATAATTTCAAGAAAGTGTTCACCCTAACTGTGCACCGTTGCAAAGGTTCGTCGTTTCGAAGCACCACGTGATGATCGGGTGTGATAGATTCTTACGTTCGAATACAACGGGTGTTGACGAGCCTAGCATGTACAGACATGGCCTCGGAACACACGCAATACACTTAGGTTGACTTGACGAGCCTAGCATGTACAGACATGGCCTCGGAACACGGAGGACCGAAAGGTCGAGCATGAGTCGTATAGAAGATACGATCAACATGGAGATGTTCACCGATCTTGACTAGTCCGTCTCACGTGATGATCGGACACGGCCTAGTTGAGCTCGGATCATGTTTCACTTAGATGACTAGAGGGATGTCTGTCTGAGTGGGAGTTCATAAATAATTTGATTAAATGAACTCAATTATCATGAACTTAGTCTAAAAATCTTTACACTATGTCTTGTAGATCAAATGGCCAACGTTGTCCTCAATTTCAACGCGTTCCTAGAGAAAACCAAGCTGAAAGATGATGGCAGCAATTATACGGACTGGGTCCGGAACCTGAGGCTCATCCTCATAGTTGCCAAGAAAGATTATGTCTTAGAAGCACCGCTAGGTGAAGCACCAATCCCTGAGAACCAAGACATTATGAACGCTTGGCAGCAGCGTGCTGATGATTACTCCCTCGTTCAGTGCGGCATGCTTTACAGCTTAGAACCGGGTCTCCAAAAGCATTTTGAGAAACATGGAGCATATGAGATGTTCGAGGAGCTGAAACTAGTTTTTCAAGCTCATGCCCGGGTCGAGAGATATGAAGTCTCCGACAAGTTCTTCAGCTGTAAAATGGAGGAGAACAGTTCTGTTAGTGAGCACATACTCAGAATGTCTGGGTTGCACAACCGCTTGTCTCAGCTGGGAGTTAATCTCCCGGATGACGCGGTCATTGATAGAATCCTCCAGTCGCTTCCACCAAGCTACAAGAGCTTTGTGATGAACTACAATATGCAGGGGATGGAAAAGACCATTCCCGAGGTATATTCAATGCTAAAATCAGCGGAAGGGGAGATCAGAAAAGAACATCAAGTGTTGATGGTGAATAAAACCACTAAGTTCAAGAAGGGCAAGGGTAAGAAGAACTTCAAGAAGGACGGCAAGGGAGTTGCCGCGCCCGGTAAACCAGTTACCGGGAAGAAGTCAAAGAATGGACCCAAGCCCGAGACTGAGTGCTTTTATTGCAAGGGAATTGGTCACTGGAAGCGGAACTGCCCCAAATATTTAGCAGACAAGAAGAAGGCCGGCAACACCCAAGGTATATGTGATATACAAGTAATTGATGTGTACCTTACCAGTACTCGTAGTAGCTCCTGGGTATTTGATACCGGTGCAGTTGCTCATATTTGTAACTCAAAACAGGAACTACGGAATAAACGGAGACTGGCAAAGGACGAGGTGACGATGCGCGTCGGGAATGGTTCCAAGGTCGATGTGATCGCCGTCGGCACGCTACCTCTGCATCTACCCACAGGATTAGTTATAAACCTCAATAATTGTTATTTAGTGCCAGCTTTGAGCATGAACATTGTATCTGGATCTCGTTTAATTCGAGATGGCTACTCATTTAAATCTGAGAATAATGGTTGTTCTATTTATTTGAGAGATATGTTTTATGGTCATGCCCCGCTGGTCAATGGTTTATTTTTGATGAATCTCGAACGTGATGTTACACATGTTCATAGTGTGAATACCAAAAGATGTAAAGTTGATAACGATAGTCCCACATACTTGTGGCACTGCCGCCTTGGTCACATTGGTGTCAAGCGCATGAAGAAGCTCCATGCAGATGGACTTTTGGAGTCTCTTGATTATGAATCATTTGACACGTGCGAACCATGCCTCATGGGTAAGATGACCAAGACTCCGTTCTCCGGAACAATGGTGCGAGCAACCAACTTATTGGAAATCATACATACCGATGTGTGCGGTCCAATGAGTGTTGAGGCTCGCGGAGGATATCGTTATGTTCTCACTCTCACTGATGATTTAAGTAGATATGGGTATGTCTACCTAATGAAACACAAGTCTGAAACCTTTGAAAAGTTCAAGGAATTTCAGAGTGAAGTCGAGAATCAACGTGACAGGAAAATAAAATTCTTACGATCAGATCGTGGTGGAGAATATTTAAGTCACGAATTTGGTACACACTTAAGGAAATGTGGAATAGTTTCACAACTCACGCCGCCTGGAACACCTCAGAGAAATGGTGTGTCCGAACGTCGTAATCGCACTCTATTGGATATGGTGCGATCTATGATGTCTCTTACCGATTTACCGCTCTCATTTTGGGGTTTTGCTTTAGAGACTGCCGCATTCACTTTAAATAGGGCACCGTCTAAATCCGTTGAGACGACACCGTATGAATTATGGTTTGGGAAGAAACCTAAGCTGTCGTTTCTAAAAGTTTGGGGATGCGATGCTTATGTCAAGAAACTTCAACCTGAAAAGCTCGAACCCAAATCGGAAAAATGCGTCTTCATAGGATACCCTAAGGAAACTATTGGGTATACCTTCTACCTCAGATCCGAAGGCAAGATCTTCGTTGCAAAGAACGGGTCCTTTCTAAAGAAGGAGTTTCTCTCGAAAGAATTGAGTGGGAGGAAAGTGGAACTTGATGAGGTGATAGTCACCCCTTCCGAACCGGAAAGTAGCGCAGCGCGGGAAAATGTTCCTGTGGTGCCTACACCAACTGGGGAGGAAGTTAATGATGATGATCATGAAGCTTCAGATCAAGTTACTGAACTTCGTAGGTCCACAAGGACACGTTCCGCACCAGAGTGGTACGGCAACCCTGTCCTGGAAATCATGTTGTTAGACAACGGTGAACCTTCGAACTATGAAGAAGCGATGGCGGGCCCGGATTCCGACAAATGGCTAGAAGCCATGAAATCCGAGATAGAATCCATGTATGAAAACAAAGTATGGACTTTGACAGACTTGCCCGATGAGAGGCGAGCCATAGAAAACAAATGGATCTTTAAGAAGAAGACGGACGCAGATGGTAATGTGACCATCTACAAAGCTCGACTTGTCGCTAAGGGTTATCGACAAGTTCAAGGGGTTGACTACGATGAGACTTTCTCACCCGTAGCAAAGCTGAAGTCCGTCCGAATCATGTTAGCAATTGCCGCATACTATGATTATGAGATATGGCAGATGGACGTCAAAACGGCATTCCTTAACGGCTTCCTTAAGGAAGAGTTGTATATGATGCAGCCGGAAGGTTTTGTCGATCCTAAGAATGCTAACAAAGTATGCAAGCTCCAGCGCTCAATCTATGGGCTGGTGCAAGCATCTCGGAGTTGGAACATTCGCTTTGATGAGATGATCAAAGCGTTTGGGTTTACACAGACTTATGGAGAAGCCTGTGTTTACAAGAAAGTGAGTGGGAGCTCTGTAGCATTTCTCATATTATATGTGGATGACATACTATTGATGGGAAATGATATAGAATTCTTGGAAAGTATAAAGGCCTATTTGAATAAATGTTTTTCAATGAAGGACCTTGGAGAAGCTGCTTATATATTAGGCATCAAGATCTATAGAGATAGATCAAGACGTCTCATTGGTCTTTCACAGAGTACATACCTTGACAAGATATTGAAGAAGTTCAGTATGGATCAGTCCAAGAAGGGGTTCTTGCTTGTATTGCAAGGTGTGCAATTGAGCACGGCTCAATGCCCGACCACGGCAGAAGATATAGAAGAGATGAGTGTCATCCCCTATGCCTCGGCCATAGGGTCTATTATGTATGCCATGCTGTGTACCAGACCTGATGTAAACCTTGCCGTAAGTTTGGTAGGAAGGTACCAAAGTAATCCCGGCAAGGAACACTGGACAGCGGTCAAGAATATCCTGAAGTACCTGAAGAGGACTAAGGATATGTTTCTCGTTTATGGAGGTGACGAAGAGCTTGTCGTAAAGGGTTACGTCGACGCTAGCTTCGACACAGATCCGGATGACTCGAAGTCACAGACCGGATACGTGTATATTTTGAATAGAGGAGCAGTAAGCTGGTGCAGTTGCAAGCAAAGCGTCGTGGCGGGATCTACATGTGAAGCGGAATACATGGCAGCCTCGGAGGCAGCACAGGAAGCAGTCTGGATGAAGGAGTTCATTACCGACCTAGGGGTGATTCCCAATGCGTCGGGCCCGATGACTCTCTTTTGTGACAACACTGGAGCTATTGCCCTTGCGAAGGAGCCCAGGTTTCACAGGAAGACCAGGCATATCATGCGTCGCTTCAACTCCATTCGTGAAAGTGTTCAAAATGGAGACATAGATATTTGTAAAGTACACACGGACCTGAATGTAGCAGATCCGTTGACTAAACCTCTCCCTAGGGCAAAACATGATCAACACCAGGACGCAATGGGTGTTTGATTCATCACAATGTAACTAGATTATTGACTCTAGTGCAAGTGGGAGACTGTTGGAAATATGCCCTAGAGGCAATAATAAATGGTAATTATTGTATTTCTGTGTTCATGATAATAGTCTATTATTCATGCTATAAGTGTATTGTCCGGAAATCGTAATACATGTGTGAATACATAGACCACAACCTGTCCCTAGTAAGCCTCTAGTTGACTAGCTCGTTGATCAACAGATAGTCATGGTTTCCTGACTATGGACATAGGATGTCATTGATAACGGGATCACATCATTGGGAGAATGATGTGATGGACAAGACCCAACTTAAGCATCACATAAAAGATCGTGTAGTTTCGTTTGCTAGAGCTTTTCCAATGTCAAGTATCTTTTCCTTAGACCATGAGATCGTGCAACTCCCGGATACCGTAGGAGTGCTTTGGGTGTGCCAAACGTCACAACGTAACTGGGTGACTATAAAGGTGCATTACGGGTATCTCCGAAAGTGTCTGTTGGGTTGGCACGGATCGAGACTGGGATTTGTCACTCCGTGTGACGGAGAGGTATCTCTGGGCCCACTCGGTAATGCATCAACATAATGAGCTCAATGTGACTAAGGCGTTAGTCACGGGATCATGCATTGCGGTACGAGTAAAGAGACTTGCCGGTAACGAGATTGAACAAGGTATTGGGATACCGACGATCGAATCTCGGGCAAGTAACATACCGATTGACAAAGGGAATTGCATACGGATTGATTGAATCCTCGACACCGTGGTTCACCCGATGATATCATCGTGGAACATGTGGGAGCCAACATGGGTATCCAGATCCCGCTGTTGGTTATTGACCGGAGAGGCGTCTCGGTCATGTCTGCATGTCTCCCGAACCCGTAGGGTCTACACACTTAAGGTCCGGTGACGCTAGGGTTGTAGAGATATATGTATGCGGAAACCCGAAGGTTGTTCGGAGTCCCCGATGAGATCTCGGACGTCACGAGAGGTTTCGGAATGGTCCGGAGGTGAAGAATTATATATAGGAAGTCCTGTTTCGGCCACCGGGAAAGTTTCGGGGGTTATCGGTATTGTACCGGGACTACCGGAAGGGTCCCGGGGGTCCACCGGGTGGGGCCACCTGTCCCGGAGGGCCCCGTGGGCTGAAAGTGGAGGGGAACCAGCCCCTAGTGGGCTGGGGCTCCTCCTTGGGCCTCCCCCCCATGCGCCTAGGGTTGGGAACCCTAGGGGGGGAGTTCCCCCTTGCCTTGGGGGGCAAGGCAACCCCTTCCCCCCTTGGCCGCCGCCCCCCCGTTGGAGATCCCATCTCCTAGGGCTGCGCACCCCCCCAGGGGGCCTATATAAAGGGGGGGGGGAGGGAGGGCAGCAGACGACAGCCTTTGGCGCCTCCCTCCTCCCCTGCAACACCTCTCTCTCTCTCGCAGAAGCTCGGCGAAGCCCTGCCGGAGACCCGCTACATCCACCACCACGCCGTCGTGCTGTTGGATCTCCATCAACCTCTCCTTCCCCCTTGCTGGATCAAGAAAGGAGGAGACGTCGCTGCACCGTACGTGTGTTGAACGCGGAGGTGCTGTACGTTCGGCACTCGGTCATCGGTGATTTGGATCACGGCGAGTACGACTCCGTCATCCACGTTCATTGGAACCCTTCCGCTCGCGATCTACAACGGTATGTAGATGCACTCCCTTCCCCTCGTTGCTAGTAGACTCCATAGATGCATCTTGGTGAGCGTAGGAAAATTTTAAAATTATGCTACGATTCCCAACATCCCCATGTTATAAGCATATGAAACATATATAAATTCAGGTTTATGACATTCAATTTATTCAACCATTTACTCATAGGATATACATGAAGCACATGAGTAAATGACAAACTACTCCAAAATATATGAGTGAAGAACAATGAGTAGTCAAATAATTAACTAGCCATGGGAGGATTCTTTTTTATTCAATATTTCAGATCCAATGATTTTATTCAAACAGCAAGTAAAATTGAAAATACGCTCCAAGCAAAACACATATCATGTGATGAATAAAAATATAGCTCCGAGTAAGGTATACCGATAATTTTGAAGACGAAAGAGGGGATGCCTTCCGGGGCATCCCCAAGATTAGGCACTTCGTCTTCCTTGAATATTACCTTGGGGTGACTTGGGCATCCCAAAGATTAGGGTCTTTCCACTCCTTATTCTCCTCATATCGATATCTCACCCAAAGCTTGAAAACTTCAATCACACAAAACTTAACGTAACTTCGTGAGATAGGTTAGTATGATAAAGAGCAAACCGTTCACCTTGGTACTGTCAAAGACAAGGTTCATAATTGTTCTCACACAATGACTACTTTACCATACCATTTCTACAATTTATATTGAGGAATATAAGCCATAGAAACTAGAAAACAAGCAAACTATGCAATGAAAACAGAATCTGTCAGAAACAGAACAGTCTGTAATGATCTGAACAATAACTATACTTCTGCTACTCCAAAAATTATGAAATAAATTGGTGGACGTGAGGAATTTGTCTATTAATCTTCTGCAAAAAGAATCAACTCAAAAGCACTCTTATGTAAAAAATGAAATCTATTCCCGTGAGCGCAAAGTTTCTGTTTTTTACAGCAAGATCACATTAACTTTCACCCAAGTCTTCCCAAAGGTCTTACTTGGCACTTTATTGAAACAAAAGCTATAAAACATGATTACTACAGTAGCTTAATCATGTAAACACACAAAAACAGTAAGGGTAAATATAGGGTTGTCTCCCAACAAGCGCTTTTCTTTAATGCCTTTTAGCTAGGCAAGATAATTTCAATGATGCTCACATAATAGACAAGAATTGAAACACAAAGAGAGCATCTTGAAGAATATGACTAGCACATGTAAATCTAACCCACTTCCTATGCCTAGAGATTTTTTGAGCACACAATTTATGGGAACAAGAATCCACTAGCATAGGAAGGCAAAACAAGTATAACTTGAAAACTTTAAGCAGATAGAGAGGAAACTTGATATTATTGCAACTCCTACAAGCATGTATTCCTCCCGCATAACAACTTTCAGTAGCAACAAGAATAGAAACCTTGTTCTCATAATAACTTGGAACCTCTTCCGAAATAGTGGAATCATTACTAGCTAAAGTTGACACTCTTCCAAATCCACTTCATAAATATCACACTAAGATTCAACACCCTCCAAAATAGTGGGATCACTAATTCCTAAAGTTGACACTCTTCCAAACCCATTTTAAATGATAGTATTATTCATACTCCAAAAGATATAAGTTAAGTTCATGTAACATTCTACAATTAACATAGACTAACCAATATCCAAGCTCAAAATATATAAGTGAAGCACACGAAGCATTCTATAAAACCATACTCAAAAGATTTAAGTGAAGCACAAAGAGCAATTCTATAAGATCATACTTAAAAGATATAAGTGGAGCACATGAAGTACTCTATAAATTTATGAAGGGACATCTCATGCTAGCATGGTTCTTAAAGAAAAAGAAAAACACAAAGGACACAAATCATGTGAACAAAACAAAAACTGAGGTATACCGATAATTGTTGAGGAAGAAAAATGTTTAGGAATATATACCAAGGTGGTTCCTCAAGGAAGCAAGCCCCAAGGCCCGCGATACGTGAGAGGGACCTTGGACCACAAAGGGAATCTCAAGTACGGCCTTGCGAATGGCCGTTGGATCAGTTCATGATTCATGCAGGTTTCAAGTAGGAATTTGATGCGTACGTACAAAATGCTGATCTTGAGGACTTCGTGTCAGATAAGTGTCGGCAGTACTATCACCTCACTGATTCATTCATGCGAAGATTTGAGTTTACATCCCAGCGCAATACTCATACCATTTTATTTGATCTTTATGATAAATCATATACCATGGACCTTGAAAATTTTAATGATGCATGCAAAATCCCACAATGGGGCATTCATAGTGAGCCTCACAAAACTGAATACAATGACTTCCTTGCTAGTATCACTGTGGGAGAAACTAGAAATATCACACGCTACCATAGGGAGCATTCACTTTCCTGCCATACATTATTTTGCTCTCGTTATAGGTAGATGCATTGATGGTAAACATGATCATAGCCACGTTTGTGCATCGGTCTTAGTGTCCTCAAGTGTGCGGGAATAGGTGATGAACGATATAACTTGGGGGCTATTATTGCGAGGAGGTTATATCTTAATGCTAAAGATGGAGATTTGGTGGGATTTATGCCACCCGTTTAGCTAATTATCTCGGGGTACCCATAAGGGGGAATGACATTGAGTTACCACCTGCTTTCCTTGATTATAATGCTTTGCTATGCTACCAGTTTCTTGTGAGGAACGAACAGTCCCTCCTGTACCGACTGATCTTTGATAGGCAGCGTGCTGTCCATATTACGCTTCCCGCTTCTACCTTCTTAAACTATCAGGAAAAACAGAGATACTTCATAACAAGGGAGGATGCAGACAAGTATGGGAGAAAGGGGGAGGCCGCTCGACTCCACACTACAACCCTTCAGGCAGTAGGTGCCGCATCCCAGTACAACCCCGATTACAACTTTGGATATCCGCCAGGCCAGCCGTGGCCATAGACCAACTTAGGTCAAAAGCCTAAGCTTGGGGGAGTACGTATTTCTCACTAACATTACATTCATGTTCACACACTCATTCCAGTTGTCGGTGTTCATATTTTTTCATTGTATTATCCTTGTTAGTTCATTTCTTTTTCTTGCTTTCTTCTTGTGTGTTTGAAAAACTTTGAGAAAATCCATGTCTCTTGATCGTCAACGGCCTCAAGAATGATGATGACATCCTTTTTGCGCCCTTTCAACTATCCATGTCATGTTGTAGGGAAGTTCTTCCACTTCCAATGCATGCAATCAATGGAGACAAGCATACATGGGAATCAACGGGTTATGTTCAAGTCCATAAGGCTCACCGTGTCCCGAGCATTGAGTGCTCTCATATACTCTGTCCCAAACACCTCAACCACTGCCTTTGCAAATCGCTTGACATTAAAGATTGAAGTGCTTTCTCACATTGCCAAGTTAATACCAATGAAATCAGCCTATCGGTCATGTTCAACGTATCGGCCATGTTCCATCACACAGTTGGCCATGTGATGAACAAATCCGAAGACAACCTAAACCGGTGGCAAAAGTATCACTCTGGATATGTTGGACATGGACCAAACAAGAGCGCATCAATCTAGCGTATGCCTCTTGCCTATCCCTCTTAATCACCTCACGTTCGTAAACGGAACCATAATGCCTCGACTTCTTGTTCTTGTGCATCATCAACATCAAAGCAACATCCTCCTCTCTGGTCATGTCATATTCCTCTTTGGATGAGGAATCACCCCCACAAAGAACACGAATAACATGAACTCATCTACAATGCAATAGTTTGAATTATCATCCACTCAGTCGGTACTAAAACTGGCATATCTTGGGTAGGGGGCCCCAAGCTGTGGATCTCGGATCAATGGGTAACAAGAGATGAAGGGGACACTTTTTAACCAGGTTCGGGACCTCTCGAAGAGGTAAAACCCTACGTCCTGCTTTGATTGTATTGATGATAATTTATCAAGCACATGCTTGATCTACCTCGAGATCGTATGTTATGTTCTAAACCTAAGGTGAGTAATGGTGAAATCTGTCTCTATGGACTAAACCCCTCAATTTATATAGGTATTGGGGTATCTAGGGTTACACATGGTCGGTTATCAGCTAGGGGTACACATGTAGACGGCCGGTGCAATTCTTGAGGTGCACGCCAAGTGTTCGGCAGAATCCTCCTTGATCACGTAGAAATATGAGGCATCTGAAGTCCTTCCTTGTGAGGTTTGTGGGTTGTGGGCTCGACCCATGGACTATGGGCCAATTAGGTTGGTACCCCTAGTCCGGGACAACTTTTATGAAGCATCACCCCTACAAGAAGGCAGGTTAGTTATTGTTACTCGAATCGTAGCCCGATGCGGTTTTGTCATTAACATGTCTCATCAAGGAAGCAACCGTGCTCCATATTTTCGGGGATATCATTAAGATTTTGTTTTACCCCACGCGCATAAAGGCATCTAGCATCAGGGCATGGAAATTTTTATGGCCTAGCAAGAGGGACTCTTGGCCTTTCACAGACCTATAAAAGCAGAGGGTAGCGGTAACACTTTCCGCACGCTCCCATTTCATCGCCATTGCGCACAACCACTACTGGAAATAGAGAATTTGCCAACAGTTAGCTCTTTGCCGTCCGCTAGCGCACGACAAAGATTCTTTGCCATCCGCTAGCAAACGGCAGAGAGGTGGGTGGGGTCCAGTGGAGGCCCAAACCCTAATGGCCCACCAGCCCCACCTCTTTGCCGTCCGTTGGCAGACGGCAAACCAAATGCTACCTAATGTGCTCCCCACCCCACCTCCCACTCTGCCCTCTCACTCCACCTCGCCCCACCCCAACCACCGCCGCCGCCCCCGACCCCCACCCCCTCGCCGCCCCTATTGGTGCCTTTGCCGTCTGCAGTGGCAGACGACAAATAAGCTGATTCATGTAGTGAACCTCTAGAGCTACAGTGCCATATCCACTCTCAAAGCCTTCGCCAACTCCTTCCAGTGCTTTGTAGCTCTTTCTCCAGCGATGGCCGACGCCACCTTGAAGGGCCATTGGGCGGCCTCCCATGTCACGGAGGGCACTATCCAAGAGCTACGAAACGCGGGATATATCTCCGCACTGCCACTTGCCTGACCCCATATCCCAACCAGCGTATCCCGAATCCTAATCTAGGGGAGAGGGTCATCTTTGTTCCCCACCTCGTCCGAGGTCTGGGATTCCCCACGCACCCCTTCGTGCATGGGGTTCTTTTCTTCTATGGACTAGACTTCCATCATTTAGCCCCGAATTTCATCCTTCACCTCGCGGCGTTCATCACTGTCTGTGAGGCCTTCATGTGCATGGAACCGCACTTCGGCATATGGCTAAAGACCTTTGGCATAAAGCTAAAGAGTAACAGTACCACATTGGCTGAGTGTGGTTCATGATCAGCAAACTCTAGAAGGCGATCTGGTTGGAAGGCACTGATACGTCTCCATCGTATCTACTTTTCCAAACTCTTTTGCCCTTGTTTTGGAGTCTAATTCACATGATTTTAATGGAACTAACCTGGACCGATGCTGTTTTCAACCGAGTAGCCTTTGTATTATTTTTGTGCAGAAATAAAAGTTCTCGGAATGACCTGAAAATTTATGAATAATATTTTTGGAATAAATAAAAAATACCGGCGAAAGAATCAACCAGAGGGACCCACAAGCTGACCACAAAGGGTGGGGGGTGCTCCCCTTGCCTTGTGGGTTCCCTGGGGACCCCCCAACCCTAACTCCAGCTCTATATATTCACGTTCGGGGAGAAAAAAATCGGAGAGAAGGATTCATCATGTTTTACGATACGGAGCCACCGCCACCTCCTGTTCTTGACCGGGAGGGCAGATATGGAGTTCGTTCGGGGATCCAGAGAGGGGGATCCGTCGCCATCATCATCACCAACCTTCCTCCATCACCAATTTCATGACGCAAACCACCGTGCGTGAGTAATCCCATCGTAGGCTTGTTGGACGGTGATGGTTTGGATGAGATTTATCATGTATTCGAGTTAGTGTTGTTAGGGTTTGATCCCTAGTATCCACTATGTTCTGAGATTGATGTTGCTATGACTTTGCTATGCTTAATGCTTGTCACCAGGGCCCGAGTGCCATGATTTCATATCTGAACCAATTCTGTTTTCATGAATATATTTGTGTTCTTGATCCTATCTTGCAAGTTGTAGACACCTATTACGAGTTATGATCCGCATACCCCAAGGTGACAATAATTGGGATTCTTTCTGGTGATTACCGTAGTTTGAGGAGTTCATGTATTCACTAAGTGCTAATGCTTTGGTCTAGTTCTCTATTAAAAGGAGGCCTTAATATCCCTTAGTTTCCATTAGGACCCCGATGCCATAGGAGGGTAGGACAAAAGATGTCATGCAAGTTCTTTTCCATAACACGTATCACTATATTCGAAATACATGCCTACATTATATTGATGAATTGGAGCTAGTTCTGTGTCACCCTAGGTTATAACTGTTGCATGATGAATGCCATCCGACATAATTCTCCATCACTGATCCATCGCCTATGAGCTTTCCACATATTGATATTTGCTATGTTACTTTGCCGTTGCCACTTTACAATTGCTACAAAACTGCTACTGTTACTTTTGCCACCATTACCGTTACTTCCATACTACTTTGCTACTAAACACTTTGCTGCAGATATTAAGTCTTTCAGGTGTGGTTGAATTGACAACTCAGCTGCTAATACTTGAGAATATTTTTGGCTCCCCTTGTGTCGAATCAATAAATTTGGGTTGCATACTCTACCTCGAAAACTGTTGCAATTCCTTATACTTGTGGGTTATCAAGACCTTTTTCTGGAGCCATTGCCGGGGAGCATAGCTCTATTGTCTAAGTCACTTAGGATTTATATCTGTTGATCACTATGAGGAATTTGAAAGATACTAGCACGAAGATTTTTCCCTCTACTACGAGGGGAGTTAAGGAACTGCCATCTAGCTCTGCACTTGATTCACCTTCTGTTTTGAGTAAGCTTGCGACACCTACACTTGCTATTGATTCTGATATGTCGCATGTTATTGATGATGCCGCTTCTACTATGAATGATGCTTATGATGCTACTACTTTGTTTGATAAAACTGTGCCATTGGGTAAATTACTTGATGAACATCTTGCTAGAGTTAGAACTATTGATTATGCTGAAGATGATGATATTTCTGAAACTGATGAAATTATTGAAACTGGAAACTTTGAAAAACCTGATAATACTTGCTCTCCTAGATATGCACTTCCTGTTATGCCTGAGGGTTATGTTATGGATGGAGAGGTAGCTAGGGACTTTCTTGCTTGTAAAGATAGAGATGACCTTAAGAAATTATTATGCAAGTGGAAAGAAAAGTCTTTGAGTGCTAGAATGCAATATGATCCTAAGTTTGCTACTTCACCTATCTTTGTCATTGATAAGGATTATGAATTCTCTGTCGATCTTGAGTTTATTACTTTGGTTGAATCTGATCCTTTCCATGGTTATGATTCTGAAACTGTTGTGGCACATCTTACTAAATTGAATGACATAGCCACCCTATTTGCTCATGAGGAAAAAATCCTCTATTACTATATTCTTATATTGTTCCCTTTCTCGTTAAAAGGTGATGCTAAGTTATGGTTTAATTCTCTTGCTCCTGGTTGTGTGCGTAGTCCCCAGGATATGATTCACTACTCTGAAAAATATTTCCTTGCTCATAAGAAACAAGCTGCTTTAAAGGAAATATTTAACTTTGTGCAAATTGAAGAAGAGAGTCTCCCACAAGCTTGGGGGAGGCTTCTCCAATTACTTAATGCTTTGCCTGATCATCCTCTCAAGAAAAATGAAATACTTGTTATCTTTTATAATGGACTAACCGATGCTTCTAGGGACCACCTAGATAGTTATGCTGGTTGTGTTTTCAAGGAACAAACTGTTGCTCAAGCTGAATTGCTATTGAATAATATATTGAGTACTGACAATGATTGGACACTTCCTGAACCAACTCCTAAGCAAACTCCGAAGAAAAGAGGTATTCTATTTCTCAGTCCTGAAGATATGCAAGAGGCAAAGAAATCTATGAAAGAAAAAGGCATTAAAGCTGAAGATGTTAAGAATTTACCGCCTATTGAAGAAATACATGGTCTTGATAACCCACACAGGTAGTAGAGGTAAACCCTCTCTATAGATTTGATGAAGGTGATATTCCTCATAATAAGTCTGCTAGTCAATGCTTGGATGAGTTTTATAACTTTATTGTTAAATAAGAAAACTTCAATGCTTATGTTAGTAGACAATTGAAACATAATGCTTACATGCTCGACTGCTTGGGTGATTATATGAGTAGAACTGTTAGTGATCTTAAGATTATCAGTAAGCATGCCTCCATGGTGAAAACTCAAGTCAAACAAGTACTTAAGGCACATGATGATTTACTCAATGAGTTGAATAGTGAGAACAATGATAATGCTATTAGGGTTATGACTAGAGGTGGTAAAATGACCCAGGAACCTTTGTATCCTGAGGGCCTGTCAGGACCCCGATTCTAGGTCACACCGATCTAGCCTGTAACACCTCACATCACTTTGCGACCTCACGCACGGTATTCCCACGGGTGTCGCCTTACCATGGCCCGGGACCGTTTGCGCCTTTTGGCTCATGTATATGATAGTGTCGCTAGCATCGATATGACAGAGAACCCGGGCCGACATGGCTAGTCGTGAACCCAAAGCGGCACTAACTTACGGGGACAGGCATACATGAATCAACATCGAACATGTCGGTCAGCAGCATGTGAATCCGGGCTGTAGCACTGGGCTAACAGGACTCCTGGAACCCGGGCTGTAGCAGGCTAGGCAGGACTCCGGATGTCACCGCGTGACATTTCCCCGAAGGGATAGACACAGGAACGAAGTGAAACACATGCCGGCCAGTCAAGTGTCCGGAGCAGTAGTGCTGGGCTAGCAGGACTCCGGTGAACTGGGCTGTAGTGGACTACTATGGCTCATGGAAGCACTAGACTACATTTCCCCATAAGAGAGGCTGGCAAGGATAAACAACTAGATTTTCGGATCCCACACATACCAAGCATTTCAATCATACACACAATATGCTCGATATGTGTAAATACAACATGGCATCACAACAAAACTCTACAACTCAAGTACTTTATTGAAAGGCTCCGGAGAGCCATACATAACATGTTCATACAGATAGGGGTCACATGACCCGACACTCAAGTCATACAAACATACAAGCACATGCGGAAGCAACTTGTGTGAGTACAGACAACTAGAAAGAAAGAAGGCTTGACGAAGCCTGTCTATCTACATAGGCCCTTCACAAGCTCAGATCACCACCCGGGTGGCAAGTCACTCATCAACGTCGAGATCTACATAGAACCCATCGGAAGGGGCGGTGTTGTCGTCTGAAAACAGTAATTAAAGCAACATGAGTACAAAGGTACTCAGCAAGTCTTACAACAGATCCTACTATACATGCACATTCTCAAGAAGGTAGTGGAGTTATTGCAGCAAGCCAACTTTGACTCTTGGCTAAGCTATCCTACGAGACACCACATGTAAAATAGTTTTCGCACACGAGTTCACTAATCACCATCACAATACTCCACCGTGGATCCTCCCTCGTCATCCTACGAGAGGGCCATCCGCGGTACTCACACTTATCTTGAGTCTTTTAGTAGTAGCCATTAACTTGTCTATGAACCGCATAAGCGACCAAGTAGTCCTTTACCGTGGATGCGGCTATTCGAATAGTTTTATACCCTGCAGGGGTGTACTTCGTCACACAAGCTTTCACCAATTATCGCCGCTTACACGACATGTACTCGGCAACCTTCAAGCGGAAGCCCAGCAAGGGTGTCGGCCACGACCTGACTAAACAGACGAGTCCCTAGTCCAGGTTTATCGCCTATTCGGGTTCCATCCGCAAGGAAATCCGGCCGGGGTGTCCTCAACGGCCCCAAACGATGTGTGCAGGGTTCCCGAGACACCAAACGGGCGACTCGGTACACCGTGCCACTAGCCTACCGCATCACAGCCCACCCCTAAGGTCAGCGCTGCGCACGGCCTCCAGCAACTACAAACACCAGAAACTACTAGCAACTCCTGGACAGCGGACGGGGGTGGTTAATAAGTCGAGAGAGTCAATTAAGGATCCCAATGTGTGGTAGTAGCTGAATCTTAAATCACGCATACAGATCTCAGTTCTGAAGTACGGCCTCAATGAAACAACCCACCATGTACTCCTACATGGCCTCTCATCGATACCTTTACCAAATCATATTCAACACTTCACTCTCATTACCGACACAACCTCTCACTCTAGTTCATCACCCCGATGAGCCAGACCTGACACGACTCTAAGCATAGCAAGCATAGCATGGTAGGAACACAAGCATGGCTCAATCAACTCCTACACATGCTAGTGGGTTTCATCTAGTTACTGTGGCAATGACAGGTCATGCAGAGGAAGTGGGTTCAACTACTGCAACACACAATAGTTTGAAACGCGTTGTCTTAATGCAGTAAATGAGAGCAGAAGCGAGAAGTTGGGTTTGTATCAAAATGATCAATGGGTTGCTTGCCTGGCAAAGTGGTAGTGGAGTACTGCCCTACAGTTGGATACTCGTGAATATCCTCGGAGGCAGAACTACCACGAAGAACACATCGAAACACAATCATCGCAAGGCAATATGCAACAATATGATGCATGCAATGACATGGCAAAATGAGTGTGTTTTGGGCTAATGCAACTAGGACAGCTTGGTTTGAGTTCATTTGAATCAAGGATTCAAATGCTAACCCAAAATAAGAGGTGATATTAGTGCATTAGCTTGTTTCACCTAAACAGCAAGGTAAGGTGTTCTGACATACATGAAACCAGTACAGATGGAAAGACCGAATTTTTTTGATCAAAATTCATATATAAATCTTTGCATTTGGAGTTACAGATTAATTTCTATGATTTTTTTGAAGTTTGAAGTAATTTCTGGAATATCCTATATAAGAATAATTTCAGTAAATGATTTACTGCATCAGCATTGCGTCAGGGTGACATCAGCAGGTCAAAGGCGTCGACCAGGTCAAACCTGACCAGTGGGACCCACTGGTCAGTGACCCAGTCAACTAACTAAGTTAGTTAGCCCTAACTAACTGGGCAGGGCCCACTATTCGGTGACTGTAGTAACTAACCTAACTAGTGAATTAGTGCTAACTAGAGTAATTAGTCGGGCGGGGCCCGCAAGTCAGTGAAAGAGGGGTGTAGTCAAACCGGGCAGTGGGGTCAACCCACGCCGGCCAACGGGTCATCGGTCGCCGGCGTTTAGCCGCCGGCGAGTCCAGACGCGGCGGTGCGCTGCGGGATTCGCCTACAGAGCGCCGTTTGGCGTGCGGAGCACAGCTACGGGATGCGGACGCTCGTCCACATCCAACCGTGGTGGTGGCGCGGCCGGGGAGTGGCCGGAGTGGCTCCGGCGACGAGCTCGGCGGCGGCCGAAGCTCGGTCGAGCTCGGGCTCGTTGCTGCAGTGGCCTAGGCGGGGCGGCGCTAGCGCCTACGGCTCCTACGCGATGCGGGGAGTGCAATGGGCACGAGCCCGGGACCATATGGTCACCGGAGCACCACTGGCGACGAGCGCGGGCGGCGGCGCGCTACGGTCAGCAAGCGGGCGGCGGCTACGGCGTGCAAATGAGCCGGAGGAGAGGGGGGTTCGATTGAGGAGCTCACGGCGGAGTCGACGGTGGTCTTGGCAAGCTCGGGGAGGGGCTGACAACGCCGGGGGGTCGCCGGCGATCTCGGGGCAGAGGCAGCGAAGATGGCGGTGCAGAGGTTGATGCAGGGCGTTCGGCGTCACGCGGGTTGACGGAGAGGCGCGGGGAATGGAGGCGGAGCTCGTGGACAGCACGGGGAGACGAGGGGAGCACGGCGGCTGCAGTGTTCACATCGGCGCGAGCGCGGCAGCGTCGGCCATGGCGAGGAGAGGCGAGGGAGAGGTCCAGGGGGGCGAATGGGGTGTCGGGGCGGTCGAGCGGGCAACGTGGAGGTCGACCAGCGTGTCCAGCGGCGTGGGCGGCAAGCAGGTGGCGCCGTGGTGAACTCGTGCACGCCGGTGTCACCTCTTTGCCTGCTCTGGCGACAGGAAGCAGCTGGCTGGCACGGGCCAGCACAGTGTTGGGCCGGCCAGTGGGCTGCCAGGTAGGGTTCCCTCCCTCTCTTTATTCTGCTTTGTTTTTTTCTATTTTTCTATAACTGTGTGGCTTTATTTAAAATAGTTAGGCACCTTCAAAAATCATGGAAATAATCAGGGACTCTGTTTAGATTATTTCCAACAGCCCACACTTATTTCCAGAATTATTTGGGCATTTAAAATATTTACTAGCATTTAAATGCCCAAATGCAAGGTACATAAGATTTATCCAATGATCTTGTGATGACCTAGAAAATTGTGAACCCATTTTGTCAGAGGTCCTAACCCAAGACAAAAAGGGTGGACTTTTTAGAAGGGCATTTCAGGTTCATTGAAAATAATTTTAGTAAACCCTAGTTGTTTTCAGGGGGGGTGCTGGGGGTTCTGTCATCCCCATTTCAAGTTTCTGGAAAAAGTAAACATGATGCAACACTCTAATGCATGAACTAGCTAGGATGTGACAGGGCCATCCCAAGAGAATTGAGCAAGATTCTCAGAAAACTAATACTGATGCACCTAGTCCTCCTAGTAATAAAAAGAAAAGAAAAATTGATAGGACTTTTCATGCTTCGAGTGAACCTATTATAGACACACCTGAGAATCCCAATGATATTTCTATTTCCGATGCTGAGGCACAATCTGGTAATGAACAAGAACCTAGTGCTAATGTTTATGATGATGTTCATTTTGACGCTCAACCTAGTAATGATAATGATGTGGAGGTAGAACCTGCTGTTGATCTTGATAACCCACAATCTAAGAATCAACGTTATGATAAGAGGGACTTCATTGCTAGGAAACATGGTAAAGAAAGAGAACCATGGGTTCAGAAACCCATGCCCTTTCCTCCAAACCATCCAAGAAAAAGGATGATGAGGATTTTGAGCGCTTTATTGAAATGCTTAGACCTGTCTTTTTGCATATGCATTTGACTGATATTCTGAAAATGTCTCCTTATGCTAAGTATATGAAAGATATTTTTACAAATAAAAGAAAGATACCGAAAGCTGAATTTTTCACCATGCTTGCTAATTACACTTTTATGGGTGGAATACCAAAGAAAATAGGAGACCCAGGAATACCAACTATACCATGCCCCATTAAAAGAAACTATGTTAAAACTGGTTTATGTGATTTGGGAGCCGGTGTTAGTGTTATGCCTTTCTCTTTGTATCGTAGACTTGAATTGAATAAGTTGACACCTACTGAAATCTCTTTGCAAATGGCTGAAAAATCAACTGCTATACCCATCGGTATTTGTGAGGATGTGTCTGTTGTGGTTGCAAACGTTACTATCTTAACGAACTTTGTTATTCTTAACATTCATGAGGACGACAATATGTCGATCATCCTTGGTAGACCCTTTTGGAATACTTCAGGGGCTGTTATTGATTGTAACAAGGGCAATGTCACTTTTCATGTTAATGGTAATGAGCATACAGTACACTTTGCGAGGAGACAACCTCAAGTGAATAGCATCAATTCCCTCTTCCTACTGTCAAAAAGAAATATGATATTCTTATTGTTGGGGACATACATATCCCCATTGAGGTAACCTAGTGTTATTCGAAAATTCTCCGTTTTCATGTCATCCGGAAGAGGTTTGTTAATAAGACTTGATCAACCTTGTTAATGGATTCATTTTGATGGGCATGAGATGGATGAATTTAGAAAGCACAACTTTCTCTACCTACTTTTTACTTTCTGTTATTTAGAATAAAGAAAGCAAAAATAGTATTATTCGTCTGTTTTCTGATTTATCCGTGCAATAATAAATGTCCCAAAAATAAAAGTTGCCTAAATGCCCTGAAAATTTAGTATGATTTTTATGGAATATTCGAGAATTTTCATCACTAAGAACACACCAGGGGGCTGCACCTGTGGACCACAAGGGTGGAGGGCGCGCCCTACCCCCTGGGCGCGTCCCCTGCCTTGTGGGTCCCATGTGGGTCCCCCTCACTTATTCCAGCACCCATCCACTTCGTCTTCCTCCAGAAAAAATCATCCCGTTGCTCAAAACCGTGTTCTTGCTCATCTTGCTGCCTTTTTCAATCTCCTTGTGCAAAGCTCCATTCGCAAAACTGTTTTGGGGGATTGTTCTTCGGTATGTGACTCCTCCAATGGTCCAATTAGTTTTTGTTCTAGTGCTTTATATATTGCAAATTTTTGCTGCTGTGGTGACCTCGTTCTTGATCTTGCATGTCAAATTTATATGGTCCAAAGTAGTTTTGATGCATGATATAGCCTCTAGACACTTGTAGGAGTAGTTGCTATCAATTTTGTTGAATTTGGTTCACTTTTATTTTGAGTCACTAAAAATTTCAGAAATTTTTCGGAGGAAGAAAAATGTTTAGGAATATATACCAAGGTGGTTCCTCAAGGAAGCAAGCCCCAAGGCCTGCGATACGTGAGCCGGACCTTGGACCACCAAGGGAAGCTCAAGTACGGCCTTGCGAATGGCCGTTGGATCAATTCATGATTCATGCAGGTTTCAAGGAGGAATTTGATGCGTACGTACAAAATGCTGATCTAGAGGACTTCGTGTCAGATAAGTGTCGGCAGTACTATCACCTCACTAATTCATTCATGCGAAGATTTGTGTTTACATCCCTGTGCAATACTCATACCATTTTATTTGATCTTTATGATAAATCATATACCATGGACCTTGAAAATTTTAATGATGCATGCAAAATCCCACAATGGGGCATTCATAGTGAGCCTCACAAAACTGAATACAATGACTTCCTTGCTAGTATCACTGTGGGAGAAACTATAAATATCACACGCTACCATAGGGAGCATTCACTTTCCTGCCATACATTATTTTGCTCTCTTTATAGGTAGATGCATTGATGGTAAACATGATCATAGCCACATTTGTGCATCGGTCTTAGTGTCCTCAAGTGTGCGGGAACAGGTGATAAACGATATAACTTGGGGGCTATTATTGCGAGGAGGTTATATCTTAATGCTAAAGATGGATATTTCTTTGGTGGGATTTATGCCACCCGTTTAGCTAATTATCTCGGGGTACCCATAAGGGGGAATGACATTGAGTTACCACCTGCTTTCCTTGATTACAATGCTTTGCTATGCTACCAGTTTCTTGTGAGGAACGAACAGTCCCTCCTGTACCGACTGATCTTTGATAGGCAGCGTGCTGTCCATATTACGCTTCCCGCTTCTGCCTTCTTTAACTTTCAGGAAAAACAGAGATACTTCATAAGAAGGGAGGATGCAGACAAGTATGAGAGAAAGGTGGAGGCCACTCGACTCCACACCACAGCCCTTCAGGCAGTAGCTGCCGCATCCCAGTACAACCCCGATTACAACTTTGGATATCCGCCAGGCCAGCCGTGGCCATAGACCAACTTAGGTCAAAAGCCTAAGCTTGGGGGAGTACGTATTTCTCACTAACATTACATTCATGTTCACACACTCATTCCAGTTGTCGGTGTTCATACTTTTTCATTGTATTATCCTTGTTAGTTCATTTCTTTTTCTCGCTTTCTTCTTGTGTGTTTGAAAAACTTTGAGAAAATCCATGTCTCTTGATCTTCTACGGCCTCAAGAATGATGATGACATCCTTTTTGCGCCCTTTCAACTATCCATGTCATGCTGTAGGGAAGTTCTTCCACTTCCAATGCATGCAATCAATGGAGACAAGCATACATGGGAATCAATGTGTTATGTTCAAGTCCATAAGGCTCGCCGTGTCCTGAGCATTGAGTGCTCTCATATACTCTGTCCTGAACACCTCAAGCACTGCCTTTGCAAATCGCTTGACATAAAAGATTGAAGTGCTTTCTCACATTGCCAAGTTAATACCAATGAAATCAGCCTATCGGTCATGTTCAACGTATCGGCCATGTTCCATCACACAGTTGGCCATGTCATGGAACAAATCCGAAGACAACCTAAACCGGTGGCAAAAGTATCGCTCTGGATATTTTGGACATGGACCAAACTAGAGCGCATCAATCCAGTGTGTGCCTCTTGCCTCTCCCTCTAAATCACCTCACGTTCGTAAACGAAACCACAATGCCTCGACTTCTTGTTCTTGTGCATCATCAACATCAAAGCAACATCCTCCTCTCTGGTCATGTCATATTCCTCTTCGGATGAGGAATCTCCCCCACAAAGAACACGAATAGCATGAACTCATCTACAATGCAATAGTTTGAATTATCATCCACTCTGTCGGTACTAAAACTGGAATATCTTGGGTAGGGGGCCCCGAGCTGTGGATCCCGGATCAATGGGTAACAAGAGATGAAGGGGACACTTTTTACCCGGGTTCAGGCCCTCTCGAAGAGGTAAAACCCTACGTCCTGCTTTGATTGTATTGATGATAATGTATCAAGTACAGGCTTGATCTACCTCGAGATCGTATGTTATGTTCTAACCCTAAGGTGAGTAATGGTGAAATCTGTCTCTATGGACTAAACCCCTCAATTTATATAGATACTGGGGGTATCTAGGGTTACACATGGTCGGTTATCAGCTAGGGATACACATGTAGACGGCTGGTGCAATTCTTGAAGTGCACGCCAAGTGTTCGGCAGAATCCTCCTTGATCACGTAGAAATTTGAGGCATCTGAAGTCCTTCCTTGTGAGGTTGGTGGGTTGTGGGCTTGACCCATGGACTATGGGCCAATTAGGTTGGTACCCCTAGTCCGGGACAACTTTTATGAAGCATCACCCCCTACAACAAGGCGGGTTAGTTATTGTTACTCGAATCGTAGCCCGAGGCGGTTTTGTCATTAACATGTCTCATCAAGGAAGCAATCGTGCTCCATATTTTCGGGGATATCATTAAGATTTCGTTTTACCCCACGCGCATAAAGGCATCTAGCATCGGGGCATGGAAATTTTTATGGCCTAGCAAGAGGGACTCTTGGCCTTTCACAGACCTATAAAAGTAGAGGGTAGCGGTAACACTTTCCCCACGCTCCCATTTCATCGCCATTGCGCACAACCACTACTGGAAATAGAGAATTTGCCATCAGTTAGCTCTTTGTCGTCTGCTAGCGGACGACAAAGAAGGCCTTTCCCGCCTGTTTCCAGAAAACGGACGGCAAAGAACTGGCTGACGACAAAGACCCTATTTGCCATCAGCCAACTCTTTGCCGTCCACTGGCGGACGGCAAAGATTCTTTGCCGTCCACTGGCGGACGGCAAAGATTCTTTGCCGTCCACTGGCGGACGGCAAAGATTCTTTGCCATCCGCTACCAAACGGCAGAGAGGTGGGTGGGGTCCAGTGGAGGCCCAAACCCTAATGGCCCACCAGCCCCACCACTTTGCCGTCCATTGGCGGACGACAAACCAAATGATACCTAATGTGCTCCCCACCCCACCTCCCACTCTGCCCTCTCACTCCACCTCGCCCCACACCAACCGCTGCCCCCGTCGCCGCCCCCGACCCCCGACCCCCACCGCCCTCGCCGCCCCTATTGGTGTGTTTGCCGTCTGCAGAGGTAGACGACAAATAAGCTGATTCATGTAGTTGAAACAAAATCAACATAGCCTCCACGATATTTATGTTCATGGTGATTTATATCCTACTCATGCTTGCACTCAATGTTGGTTAATCTCAATGCATGTTTTTGAATGTTGTCGCTCTCTAGTTGGCCGCTCCTCAATTTTCGGTGTACAAAAAGAGGGGCGCACTTTTGTACCCCTTTACCTGTGCACGGGCAGTCGGAGCCGCGCCCACGGTCACACTAAGCAGAACAGAGGAGGTGAGCCAAGGTAAGACCGAAGCCCAAGATAATCAGAGCAACGCCAAGGCCAAGGCCACAAAGAGTAGAGGGACGAGCAGGTTCCCCAGGCAAGACCCTTGCCGGGGCAGCTCGCCCCACACCAACAGAGCGAGCCACCCTTGAGCCCACGGTCTCCAATGTCACATTAGCCCAGGGCTCGGGAGGCACCTCCATGGTGGCATGCAGATCTTTGTGAAGACAAGGAACACTCAAGATCAGATGAGGATTAGAAGACGGCGATCCTCGGCAAGATCCTTGCCGAGGAAGGCCACCAGACCCGTGGCAAGGTCCTTGCCGGGGACGACAGCGTGCCACGGCAAGACCCTTGCCGGGCCACACGGCAAGACCCTCACCAAGGACGCCAGCGGGGTCACCGCCAGGCCCGCGCCAACCAAGCTTCCACCGCCGTTCACATGCAGCTGCCAGCTCAACCAGTTGGGCGGGCACCTGCGTGGCAACATGCAGCTCCCAGGCCAACTCATCAAGCGCCTGCGTGGCGGCATGCAGATCTTCATGAAGGCTCCACCACCGCACCACCTCAGCTGCCTGCCTGCCTACGTGGCGCCGCATGCGTCGATAGCCAAGGTGCGTGTCGAAGCAAGGAGGAGCGGCGACGGATGTGACGGGCCTCGCCCCCATCCCCAATAAAGCAAGGGGACACCTAAGCAACGCATTAAATGCGTCTTGTCCTGTAATACGAGCGATAAGCTCAGGGCACTGTGCGCCTTTCCACCTCCTGTGTGCCACTGTGGCAGCCCCTTCCGACTATAAAAGGAGGCCCACGGCATACTGGAGAAGGATTCGGCTCTTTCGAACCACGCACTCACCACAGCTAGTTCGAGAGATCAAGAACTCTCCGAAATACACCCACCAAAGCAGGACTAGGGGTTTACGCATCCTCACGGCCTGAACCTGGTTAAACGATCCTTGTGCTGGTTACTAATCCTGCTTTTCTCGCAACCCTGCGCCCCGGCAACCGTAGTAGGGATTCTTGTGATCCCATAGGTGTCGTTTCCCCGACATCTTTGGCGCGCCAGGTAGGGGGCGCAATTGTGAGAATCTGGTCTAGTAGCTAGCCTAGCAGTTCTTCGTCGCCATGGCTCCTAAGAAGAAGACGGCCACGACGATCGGCTCGTTGGGAGCCGAATGGCCCGTGCCGGTGCGGACGAGTAATGGACCGGTCGCGGACAGGACCCGGGCCGCGGTCCGCGAGCACCAGCATCGCCCTGGCAGTCAGAGCCTGGCGAGCAGTGTCGTTCGCGCGCCAGACGACCGGCTGCATGTAGCCAGATCCAAGGACGGAGCTGGGCCCCCCGCAGGCAGCGCGGGGCCCTCCAGGGGTGTCATTGTGCCACCTCCGGGGGTTGCAGCGACCTCCAAGACGCCCACACCGGCGACCACTGCGCGCTCTTCCCATAGTGTGCGCATCGAGCAGCGTCACCACGCTGGTGACCCTGGGCACCGCCGAGGGAAGAGCCCGGTGCGTCATCTGCAAGATGAAGGGGTTCAGCATGCCCGCCGAAGTGCTGGCGAGAATGGCACGCAGCCGCTGGGTCGTAACGGAGCTCCTTCTAACATAGTTAGAAGTCAAAGCGCGCCGCGATCCACGCAGCTGTCGCCGCCGCCCACGCCAGCAGAAGCTTTGGCGCGCGCGCAGCTGCTCCTCGACTTCGCTCCTGCTTCGGAGAAGCTCGACGAGTGGAGGGCCACCATCCGGAGCCTCGTCGCCGTCGCCAACAAAGACGATCCGCGACCGGCGAGGCCCTCGGGTCGGCGCTCCACCGAGCCACCACGTGCTGGCGCTTGGAGGACCGGGGGAGCTGCAGCCACGGTGCACTCTCCTCCTCCTCGCGAGCCGCCGCGGGCGTCGACCCGTCGTGACGACACTTGTGATATTATCTCCATAGCGTCGTCCGACCCGCGGACCCTCCGCGACCAGCGCCAGGTTCTTCGGGAGCGAGCTCTCAAAGACGCTCGGACTATCGTCGAGCGCCGGCGCGAAACGCGCCGCCAGTCGGACAAGCGGGCGGGACCCGCTATGGACCACCCAACACCAGGGGGCTCCGGCGGCCTACCTTACGAGGTGGGCTTCCCGGCCTTCACCCGTGAGCTGCGGCAGTTCCAGTGGCCGTCCCACCGCACGTTCAAGCCCGACGTCGGCGAGAAGTACACTGGCAAGACCCATCCGTCCGAGTTCCTCAGCATCTACACCATCACGATGCAGGCTGCTGGAGCTCGCGACGACAAGGTGCTTGCCAACTATTTTCCGCTGGCGCTGAAGCCCAATGTTATGTCTTGGTTGATGCACTTGCCGGTGGATTCCATTTCTTCTTGGTCAGATCTGTGCCATGAGTTCGTTGGCGCCTTCACAGGAGGCCACCAAGCTCATGGCCAGGCCAGTGATCTGCATATCATTCCCTAGAAGGAAGGGGAAACCTGATAATCCCCAAGTGCAAGGAATCATCGTAGCAATTTCGAAAGGTGGAAGTGATAAGTATGGAGTGTCGAACCAACAAGGAGCTAAAGGTAAGATCAATATTCTCTCAAGCCCTATCTGCCACTGATATGACTCTACGTACACAGAACGTTTGCTTCCAACTAGCAACGAGAATAAAACTATGTTGTGGGTATGAAGAGGATAACTTGGTATGATATCGGAGAGCTAAAATAAAAAAGTAGGTGCTGTTATCATAAAGTTAGAATATATTACTAAATATTATAAATAGCGAGTGTGGAATAATGGTGGATCGGTGTGCGGAATTGTCCTAGGCAATCATTAACAAGACCGGTAATCACTATTGCAGTTTCATATGAGAGAGAGGCATAAGCTAACATACTTTCTCTACTTGGATCATGTGCACTTATGATTGGAACTCTAGCAAGCATCCGCAACTACTAAAGATCATTAAGGAAAAACCCAACCATAGCATTAAAGCATCAAGTCTTCTTTATTCCCATATGCAACAATCCCTCTTACTCGGGTTTGTGTTTCAGTCACTCACCAACCCACTATAAGCGAATCATGAACGTATTGCAACATCCTACAGCGGGAATCCCTCACGCTTGCGCGACACGGAGGGCACCATAGGACAGCACCAAAATAAAACATACAACTCATACCAATCTAGATCATCAATCAACCCAAAGACAAAAGATATCTACTTAAAACATCATAGGATGGCAACACATCATTGGATCATAATATGTGGCATAAAGCACCATGTTCAAGTAGGGATTACAGCGGGGTGCGGGAGAGTGGACCGCGTAATATAGATGAGGATGGTGATGATGATGGTGATGTTGATGAAGACGATCACCGTGGTGATGATTCCCCTCCCGATGGCACTCCGGTGCCACCAAGAGAGAGGAGGAGAGGTTCTCCCCCTTGTGCTTCCTCCTCCATGGCCTCCACCATCTGGTCCTTGGCCTTCATGGTGATGATGGCCCCTCCGGGATACTCCTCCATGGCCACCGGTGATGATGGCCCCCTCCGGCAGGGTGCCGAAGAGGGCCTAGATTGATTTCTCATGGCTACAGAGGCTTGCGGCGGCGGAACTTCCGAGCTAGGTTAATTTTCCGAGGTTTCTGTATTATAGGAATTTTTGGCATCGGTCTCATGTCAAGGAG
>NC_057802.1:216876699-216882117 GCF_018294505.1 Triticum aestivum | reverse complement strand
TCATGGGCACCCCGGGACTCTCCTGGCCCAACTCTTTTACTCCGGGGTCTTCTTTTGGTCCATAAAAAATCATCAAAAATTGGCTCGTCAATTGGACTCCGTTTGATATTCCTTTTCTGTAAAACTCAAAAACAAGGAGAAAACAGAAACTGGCACTGGGCTCTAGGTTAAAAGGTTAGTCCCAAAAATCATATAAAACCACATATAAAAGCCCATTAAACATCCAAGATAGATAATATAACAGCATGAATACTTCATAAATTATAGATACGTTGGAGACGTATCAGCATCCCCAAGCTTAATTCCTGCTCGTCCTCGAGTAGGTAGATGATAAAAGAAATAATTTATGAAGTGTGAATGCTAGCGGGTGCACAAGTTTGATCAATGATAATTTCGATCACCTTTTCTAGCATCATTATATGTCATAACAGTAGCTCATCTCATAAAACTTCTCATGATAAAGTAACAAGCTATTCACATGTTAAAGTATACATCATAAACTTTCTTGAAAACTAACAAACCGTGTTATCAGTCATCAAACAATTACAATTCATCTTATTTTCAGGAAGTGTCTATGTCAGAGCTTTGATTTAGCAAGTCCACATACTCAACTATAATTTAGTCTTTCACAATTGCTAACACTCACGCAATACTTGTGGTTATGGAGTTTTAATCGGACACAGAGAAAGATAGGGGCTTATAGTTTCGCCTCCCAACCTTTTACCTCAAGGCTAATGTCAACAATAATAGCTCATGCTAACTTACATCTAATTAGATATATATATCAGGATCCTTCCAACATCCTGTGCTTGCTAAAGGATAAAATGTAAAAAGGAAAGGTGAAAATCACCATGACTCTTGCATAAGGTAGAAGATAAAAGTAAAAGATAGGCCCTTCGCAGAGGGAAGCAGAGGTTGCCATGCGCTTTCAGGGTTGGATGTACAAAATCTTAATGCGAAAGAACGTCACTTTATATTGCCACTTGTGATATGGACCTTTATTATGCAGTCCGTCGCTTTTATTTCTTCCACATGACAAGATCGTATAAAGCTTATTTCCTCCACACCAATCAATCCTACATATTTAGATAGAAATTTTTATTGCTTGCACCGATGACAACTTACTTGAAGGATCTTACTCAATCCATAGGTAGATATGGTGGACTCTCATGGCAAAACTGGTTTTAAGGGTATTTGGAAGCACAAGTAGTATCTCTACTTGGTGCAAAGAATTTGGCTAGCATGAGGGGGAAAGGCAAGCTCAACATGTTGGATGATCCATGACAATATACTTTATTTCAGATATAAGAAAACATAACCCATTACGTTGTCTTCCTTGTCCAACATCAACTCTTTAGCATGTCATATTTTAATGAGTGCTCCCAATCATAAAATATGTCCAAGATAGTATATTTATATGTGAAACCTCTCTTCCTTCAATATTATTTCATGAATTGTTCAAGTGACCAATTCTACGTTTGCTAACTTTCAATAAGTTTACTACCTATACTTATTATATGTGAAGTCATTACTCCCCATGTTATAAGCATATGAAACATATATAAATTCATGTTTATGACATTCAATTTATTCAACCATTTACTCATAGGATATACGTGAAGCACGTGAGTAAATGACAAACTACTCCAAAAGATATGAGTGAAGAACACTGAGTAGTCAAATAATTAACTAGCCATGGGAGGATTCTTTTTTATTCAATATTCAGATCCAATGATTTTATTCAAACAACAAGTAAAATTGAAAATACGCTCCAAGCAAAACACATATCATGTGACGAATAAAAATATAGCTCCGAGTAAGGTATACCGATAATTTTGAAGACGAAAGAGGGGATGCCTTCCGGGGCATCCCCAAGCTTAGGCACTTAGTCTTCCTTGAATATTACCTTGGGGTGCCTTGGGCATCCCCAAGATTAGGGTCTTTCCACTCCTTATTCTCCTCATATCGATATCTCACCCAAAGCTTGAAAACTTCAATCACACAAAACTTAACGTAACTTCGTGAGATAGGTTAGTATGATAAAGAGCAAACCGTTCACCTTGGTACTGTCAAAGACAAGGTTCATAATTGTTCTCACACAATTCCTACTTTACCATACCATTTCTACAATTTATATTGAGGAATATAAGCCATAGAAACTAGAAAACAAGCAAACTATGCAATGAAAACAGAATCTGTCAGAAACAGAACAGTCTGTAATGATCTGAACAATAACTATACTTCTGCTACTCCAAAAATTATGAAATAAATTGGTGGACGTTAGGAATTTGTCTATTAATCTTCTGCAAAAAGAATCAACTCAAAAGCACTCTTATGTAAAAAATGAGATCTATTAACGTGAGCGCAAAGTTTCTGTTTATTACAGCAAGATCACATTAACTTTCACCCAAGTCTTCCCAAAGGTCTTACTTGGCACTTTATTGAAACAAAAGCTATAAAACATGATTACTACAGTAGCTTAATCATGTAAACACACAAAAACAGTAAGGGTAAATATTGGGTTGTCTCCCAACATGCGCTTTTCTTTAATGCCTTTTAGCTAGGCAAGATAATTTCAATGATGCTCACATAATAGACAAGAATTGAAACACAAAGAGAGCATCTTGAAGAATATGACTAGCACATGTAAATCTAACCCACTTCCTATGCCTAGAGATTTTTTGAGCACACAATTTATGGGAACAAGAATCCACTAGCATAGGAAGGCAAAACAAGTATAACTTGAAAACTTTAAGCACATAGAGAGGAAACTTGATATTATTGCAACTCCTACAAGCATGTATTCCTCCCGCATAACAACTTTTAGTAGCAACAAGAATAGAAACCTTGTTCTCATAATAAATTGGAACCTCTTCCGAAATAGTGGAATTATTACTAGCTAATGTTGACACTCTTCCAA
Source organism: Triticum aestivum (assembly GCF_018294505.1). Taxonomy (NCBI): domain Eukaryota; kingdom Viridiplantae; phylum Streptophyta; class Magnoliopsida; order Poales; family Poaceae; genus Triticum; species Triticum aestivum. The sequence continues at coordinate 216,879,197 of NC_057802.1, read as the reverse complement.
ATCCACTTCATAAATATCACACTAAGATTCAACACCCTCCAAAATAGTGGGATCACTAATTCCTAAAGTTGACACTCTTCCAAACCCATTTTAAATGATAGTATTATTCATACTCCAAAAGATATAAGTTAAGTTCATGGAACATTCTACAATTAACATAGACTAACCAATATCCAGGCTCAAAATATATAAGTGAAGCACACGAAGCATTCTATAAAACCATACTCAAAAGATTTAAGTGAAGCACAAAGAGCAATTCTATAAGATCATACTTAAAAGATATAAGTGGAGCACATGAAGTACTCTATAAATTTATGAAGGGACATCTCATGCTAGCATGGTTCTTAAAGAAAAAGAAAAACACAAAGGACACAAATCATGTGAACAAAACAAAAACCGAGGTATACCGATAATTGTTGAAGAAGAAAGATGAGATGCCAACCGGGGCATCCCCAAGCTTAGATGCTTGAGTATCCTTTGAAATATTTACTTGGGGTGCCTTGGGCATCCCCAAGCTTGAATTCTTTCCTCTCTTTATTCTTCTCATATTGATAGCTCCTCGACCTTCGGACACTTCATCCACACAAAACTTTAACAAAAACTTGTGAGATCCGTTAGTGTAATAAAGCAAACCACCACCTTTAGGTACTGTAATGAACTCATTCTTTATTTATTTTGGTGTTAAAACTACTGTATTCCAACTTCTCTATGGTTCATACCCCCCGATACTAGCCATAGATTCATCGAAATAAGCAAACAACACACGCAAAACAGAATCTGTTAAAAACAGAACAGTCTGTAGTAAGCTGGAAGTTTGGTAAACTTATGTAACTCCTAAAATTATGAAATAAATTTGACAATTTGAAAAATTTATACATAAGTAATGTGCAAAAAATTTCAGACCCATTTGACTTTCCAGTAAAAACTGTAAATTCACGCACTACAGCCAAAGTTTCTGTTTTTGTTCTGCACATAGTAAACAAGCAAACTAATCATCCTAAACCAAAGCTTGGCACATTATTTTTATAATACAATGGATATATACAAGGGGGTAATTATTTACAGAGAAACTTCCATGAAAAATTCTACATTTTTTCCGTGAGCATGAACACAAGTGCTCAAGGTCGACCCTCACTTCTTCAATGCATAACTTTCCAATCACTTCTCTTTTTGAAAAACCTTTTAGGCATGAGAGGCAAGTAATAAATTTTTTGTATTTTCATTCTTTTAATTTTTTTTGTATTTTTCACCCACAACTAAACAAAAACAAAATCTACTAAGTGAAGAAAGCAAACAAGCACACACGAGAATATCAACCCCACGCTATTGCTCCCCGGCAACGGTGCCAGAAAAGAGCTTGATAATCCCCAAGTGCAAGGAATCATCGTAGCAATTTCCAAAGGTGGAAGTGATAAGTATGGAGTGTAGAACCCACAAGGAGCTAAAGGTAAGATCAATATTCTCTCAAGCCCTATCTGCCACTGATACGACTCTACGTACACCGAACGTTTGCTTCCAACTAGCAACGAGAAATAAAACTATGTTGTGGGTATGAAGAGGATAACTTGGTATGATATCGGAGAGCTAAAATATAAAAGTAGGTGCTGTTATCATAAAGTTAGAATATATTACTTAATATTATAAATAGCGAGTGTGGAATAATGGTGGACCGGTGTGCGGAATTGTCCTAGGCAATCGTTAACAAGACCGGTAATCACTATTGCAGTTTCATATGAGGGAGAGGCATAAGCTAACATACTTTCTCTACTTGGATCATATGCACTTATGATTGGAACTCTAGCAAGCATCAGCAACTACTAAAGATCATTAAGGTAAAACCCAACCATAGCATTAAAGCATCAAGTCCTCTTTGTTCCCATACGCAACAATCCCTCTTACTCGGGTTTGTGTTCCAGTCACTCACCAACCCACTATAAGCGAATCATGAACGTATTGCAACACCCTACAGCGGGAATCCCTCACGCTTGCGCGACACGGAGGGCACCATAGGACAGCACCAAAATAAAACATACAACTCATACCAATCTAGATCATCAATCAACCCAAGGATAAAAGATATCTACTCAAAACATCATAGGATGGCAACACATCATTGGATCATAATATGTGGCATAAAGCACCATGTTCAAGTAGGGATTACAGCGGGGTGCGGGAGAGTGGACCGCGTAAAATAGATGAGGATGGTGATGATGATGGTGATGTTGATGAAGACGATCACCGTGGTGATGATTCCCCTCCCGATGGCACTCCGGTGCCACCAAGAGAGAGGAGGAGAGGTTCTCCCCCTTGTGCTTCCTCCTCCATGGCCTCCACCCTCTGGTCCTTGGCCTTCATGGTGATGATGGCCCCTCCGGGATACTCCTCCATGGCCACCGGTGATGATGGCCCCCTCCGGCAGGGTGCCGGAGAGGGCCTAGATTGATTTCTCATGGCTACAGAGGCTTGCGGCGGCGGAACTTCCGAGCTAGGTTAATTTT
>NC_057802.1:216873041-216876348 GCF_018294505.1 Triticum aestivum | reverse complement strand
TCCATAAAAAATCGTCAAAAATTGGCTCGTCAATTGGACTCCGTTTGATATTCCTTTTCTGTAAAACTCAAAAACAAGGAGAAAACAGAAACTGGCACTGGGCTCTAGGTTAATAGGTTACTCCCAAAAATCATATAAAACCACATATAAAAGCCCGTTAAACATCCAAGATAGATAATATAACAGCATGAATACTTCATAAATTATAGATACGTTGGAGACGTATCAAAACCCTGCGCAAGTACATCCAGAGATTCAGCCGGGTGCAGTACAACATCCCCGATGTTCATCCCGCTGCTGTGATCAGCGTGTTCCACCAGAACGTGCGCAACCGCAAGATGCGCGAAGGGCTGGCGATGACCAAGGTTAAGGATGTGGCCGAACTCTACGTTCTGGCCGATAGGTGCGCCCGGGCTGAAGAGGGAAGGAAGTACCCTGACGAAGACGCCAGTGCGAAAACCAAATCTACCGATGAAGACGCCGCCACCCCGACGAAGAAGGGCCGGCGTCGCAATAGGAAACGCAAAGGCAAGGCTGTGCTTGCCGTTGAAGGATCTGACGACACCGGCGCCGGCAAGAAGGTCAAGGCAGACGCCCCCAGCAAGGAGATTGCCGGGTGCGCCGCCTGCCGGGCCTTGGCGGCTACTGACAAGCCAGGAAGCTCCGGCAAGCAATACTGCAAGATCCACCGCACCAAGGGCCACGACCTATAGAACTGCCGACAAGTCGAGCTGCTTGCTGAGAAGCAAAAAAGCTGAGTACAAGAGGCGGGACAAGGAGAAGGACCAGGATGGTGCTGAGGGATCCGGCAAGAAGCGTGGCGGCCAAGGAAGCCGCCCCGGCAAGGACAACCAGCAAGAGAGGCCCGCCCGGGGCCGTGACAAGAAACAAGAAGATGATGATCACGACGAGGACAATGAGTCCGGTAAGCAAGGGTTCCAGAAGGCTACGGAGGCCATGTGCGTCGATGGCGGTGCCTTGCTGCATACTTCTCACCGCCAGCTCAAGCAGTGGGCGCATGAGATTACAGCAGCGGAGCCGTCGTTCGATGCTCAGAAGCCGCTGAAGTGGTCCAGCACGCCCCTCATCTTTGACACCGAGGACCACCCTGACCGCACAACCGCGGTCGGGTGTTTGCCATTGTTGGTCTCACCAACGATACGAAACCTCAGGGTGAACAAGATGTTGGTTGATGGCGGGGCCGGCCTGAACCTGATCTCACCTGTCGTGATCAAAAGATTGCAAATCCCTGATGGAGACCTTGAGGAAACGGGCACGTTTCAAGGGGCCAATCCGGGGAGGAGCCAGCCAAAGGGGAAGGTCACACTGCCCGTGACGTTTGGAGGGGAGTTGAACTACAAAACGGAGAGGATCATCTTCGACGTGGCCGAGATCCCCTTGCCCTACAACGGGATCCTCGGCCGCCCGGCACTAGCCAAGTTCATGGCAGCATTACACTACGCCTACAACATGCTAAAGATGCCCGGGCCGTTGACCATCATCTCTGTCCCCTCCGACAAGAAGGACGCGCTGATCTGCGCTGACCAACTCTACTGGGAAGCAGTTGCAGCAGCTGCCATCAAGGCGCCTGCTCCTGCCGCTAAAGGCCCGAGAGGGAAGAAGAAGCCCGGCAAGACCTCTCGCACCCACTCCGGCAAGCACACCTCCTCGGAGTGTTGTGCTACCGTCGAGGACGTGCCAGAGAGCTCTACCGGCAAAAGCAAGAAATCCAGAGCCGAGCCACCGCAGACCAAGAAGGTGTCCGCCAGGGAGGATGGCACGGGACGGGCCTTCACCATAGGCTCCACCCTCGACAGCAAATAGGAAGGCGCGCTCGTTACCTTCCTGCGGGCGAATGTCGACGTGTTTGCGTGGCAAGCATCCGACATCCCCGGTGTTCCCAGGGAGGTGATTGAGCACCACCTAGTTGTCTGCCCTCATGCGCAACCCGTCAAGCAGAAGGTCAGAAAGCAGGCTCTAGAGAGGCAGGAATTCATCACAAAGGAGATCAGGAAGTTCGAAGCGGCAGGTTTGGTGAGAGGAGTGCTCCACCCGACATGGTTGGCCAATCCGGTAGTGGTGCGCAAGGTGAATGGGAAGTGGAGGCTGCGTATTGACTACACAGATATCAATAAGGCTTGTCCCAAGGACCCCTTCCCGTTGTCGCGCATCGACCAGATTGTTGACTCCATCGCCTGGTGTGATATGTATCATTCCTTGACGCTTACTCGGGCTACCACCAAATCTTCATGACAAGAGAGGATGAAGAAAAGACAGCATTCATCACCCCATGTGGTACGTATTGCTTTTTACGGATGCCTTTCGGGTTGAAGAGTGCTGGCTCGACGTTTGTAAGAGCAGTCCAAATTGGTTTTGAACCTCAGCTCTATAGAAATATGGAGGCGTACATGGATGACATAGTGGTCAAAACCAAGGACGGGCCAACTCTTGTGCAAGATCTGGAAGATACATTTGCCAACCTACGCAAGATCAACCTCAAGCTGAACCCTGAGAAGTGTGTCTTCGGCATTCTGTTTGGCAAGCTTCTCGGGTTCTTTGTGTCGCAGCGCGGGATCAGGGCAAACCCAGACAAAATAAAGGCTATTGAGCAGATTGAGGCGCCCAGGTGGATCAAGGATGTAACGCCCCGGATTCGATGCGCCAGGTGTGTTCCAGTTATTCGCCGTCCTTGCCATGTCAGCTGCTTGCGTGTTGCTCTTTGCCATGTCTTTATCTGCATTGCATCCTCTTGTTTTTCAAAACTTGCATCCGGTCCATCCCCCGTTGTCCGTTTCGTGATCCGACACTCTCACACGCGCTCGTTGCCCCTCTCAGACCTTGTTTTGTGAGCCGCAGGAAAACGTTCTCGGATTGGGCCGAGATTTGCCGAGTGGCCTTGGTATATCACCGGTAGACCGCCCGTTAAATTTCGTTCCATTTAGAGGTCGTTTGATGCCCCAACGGTTAACCGCGTAGCCCGAAACCCGCTTCTTTTTGCAGCCCAACACCCCTCCAAATCAGCCCACTAACCCAGCAAACTCCCCTCCATGCTCTCCGCCGTTCGATCACGATCGTGTGGGCGAAAACCGCACCTCATTTGGAGTCTCCTAGCTCCCTCTACCTATAAATAGGCCACCCTCCCCCGAAATTCGCGGATGAATCCACCCTAACCCTAGCTTCTCCCCTCCTCCGCGCCACCGGACGCGTCCGCGCCGCCGCCGGACACGTCCAGCCGCCGCCCCCTCCGTGAATCGCACGCCGCCACCTGTCCCTGGCCGCCGCCCCCGCCGCCGGCCCGTGCGAGCCC